>NW_028240639.1:0-285210 GCF_964263255.1 Lissotriton vulgaris | reverse complement strand
TTAGCGCGTGCCTTTCCTCTTAGATCAAGGCCTTTTCCCACCTATCTAGAGGGGAGGATAGGCCAGACAACCTTGAAATGTAGATAGCATGTACCAGGCTGCAGAATCGAGATTTATGTTCTGTACTCCCATTGTATTATGGCACCTACCAGTATTTTTCCATGGTAGGTGGGTCTTTGTAGGTTTGGCAACTAACATAAGCAACTTTATGCTTGTAACAGTCAGTCCCTCATCAGCCATTATAGGGGACTGGTCTGATTGGACTTCACTGCAGTGAATAACCTAGATTGTTTACATTCTCCACTGCGTCAATCGACTCTTCATTTTTGGAAGGCTAGAGGAGGTCGAGATTGAGGTCGAGATTTATTTTATTTTATTTTTTATTCAAAGTTTTATATAGCGCGAACAAGATCTTTGCAGATATCAGAGCGCTTTACAGAAACAACGGGTAGGGGCAACAAGAGGGTGATTAAACAAACTATAGGAATCAATATAATAGTCGGTAGTAAGTGAGTAGCAAAGTAGGATAGCAATCATGTAAAAGATATAATACCAATAAACAGTCAGGTAACCAATAATACAAAAGCTGTGCAATGTCTTTGATCCAGCAACAATAGAGTTCAGGTGAACTTAGCCATAAGGATGGCTTTTACCTCTTTCTTAAAAAATGCAGTGGAGGAGATAAGCCTGGTTTCAGGAGGGAGTGCATTCCAGATCCTGGGTGCCATTCCTGAGAAGGAGCGTTTGTATGTTTTTTCCTTCCGGAATCTTCGCGGTTTCAGGAGGAGATTTTTTGTGCTTCTATTGGATCTCGAGCCTCCTGATATAGTCAGCTTTTGAGTGAGGTAGTTGGGTGACTTGTCATGAACGGCCAGGTGTGTCATACAGGCAATTTTCAGCTGTATTTTGGCTTCAAAAGGCAGCCAGTTCAGGGATTTTAAGTCAGGGGGATACATGCAAATGTTTTCTTGAGCCAATGATAAGTCTCGCGGCAGAGTTCAAGGAGGCTCTTAGGGGTGCGGTTGTTGATAGGGGGAGTCCGCTGAGAGCCACAATTCCGTAGTCTATGCGAGGGATGACTAGGGCTTGTACAGCAGTTTGGAAGTCCTTAGCTGGGAGGAAGGGTTTAAGTTTCCTCAAAGTGTTGATTTGGAAATTAGCTCCTTTAGTTGCTTTGCTAATGTGCTGCTGCATGTTGAGATTGGCGTCAAGTGTGATGCCTAGGGATCTCGCGGAGTCCACGATGGTGGGTTGGACATTGAGTGCAGTTAGGTGATTGAGCCAGGTTTGGGTGGTGGCAATTTTCGCAGGAGGTGAGATCAGAAGGAACTCAGTTTTTAGAGCATTTAGTTTGAGGTGATTGTCGGCCAACCATGATTGGGTTTTTCTTAGTGTGGAGTTCAGAAGTTTGATGTCTTCCGGGGAATGTAGCTTGAGGTAAAGTTGAGTGTCATCGGCGTACATATGGAAGTGTACATTCGATGCTTGAAGCAAGGTGGTGAGTGGTTCCATGACGAGGTTGAACAATGTGGGGGATAGGGAAGATCCTTGTGGGATGCCTAATGTTACAGGCACAGATGAGGACAATACGTTGTTGATCTTTAAATTCTGAGACCGGTTATGTAGGAAGGAAGTGAACCATTTGAGAGCAGACCCGGATAAACCCATTCTGGTGTTTAACACTTCCAGTAGATTCTCATGTTTGACAGTGTCAAATGCTGAGGAGAGATCAAGAAGGATGAGGAGGCAGGAATCGTTGCGATCAAGGTTTTGGAGGGCATTATCGATTATGTGCGTCATAGCCGTCTCCGTACTGTGTTTTGCTCTGAAGCCTGATTGATGAGGGTTGAGGAGGTCAAACTGATCAATGTGTTTTGTCAGTTGGAGTTGTACACATTTTTCCAGCAGTTTGGCCAAGGTGGGGATATTGGTGATAGGGCGGTAATTGTTTAGGTCGGCCGGGTCAGCTGTAGGTTTCTTGAGTATAGGAGTGACTTGCCCTACCTTGAGGGAGTCTGGGATGAGTCCTTGTTGAAGGGAACTGTTAATGATTTTATTCCAGAGTGGGAGGAGCAGGGGGGTGAAGTCTTTTACAGCATTAGCAGGTAGGGGGTCTCTGAGGTGATTAGAGGGCTTCAAGGTGCCAAGCAGTTTGTGAATTGTTTCTTCGGAGTAGGTGTCGAAGGACGTCCATGACGCTTTGTTTTTATGTTGAGTGGTGGTCATGTTGATGGGACTGGAGTATCGGCTTACATCATTGAGGAGGTCACTTCTTATATTGTCGGTCTTTAGCTTAAAGAAAGCAGAGAAGTCTTCACAGTGTGGTGTATCACTTGTTATGCTGTTTGATTGTAAAGGTTGCATCTTGGTTTGAGTTTTTACTAGTTCGAACAGTTTTCTTGGTCGGTTTTTTGCTTGGTCCAGCTGGTGACTGTAGAAGTCAGATTTCGAGCGCTTGATTTTCCTAAAGTGGGCATTTCCCTTATTCTTAAGCGTTTTAAGGTGCAGTGCTGAGGGGTCAGATCTCCAGGTGCGCTCTGCCATTCGCATAGCACGCCTGTCCTCATTGAGTCTACCATCATACCATGAGTTCGAGTTCTTGGTGGAGACTCTCTTCAGTTGCAGGGGGGTGGCTTCGTTGATTATTGAGGTCATAGAGTCGAGGTAGAGGTCGGTCAGAGATTGAACATCAGAAGCGCCCGAAGGGGGAAGGAGGAGACTGAGGGTGTGGGAAGGCAAGGAGTTGGGGTTAAGATTCTTCATGTCCCTTTTCCAGATCTTGGTTTTGGTGGGTTGAGCCCGGTTAAGTTTAACTTTTTCGTTGATGAAGAATGTGATAATGTGGTGGTCTGACCAGTCACAGGGTTGGATTGCCCCCAGTTGCATAGAGTCCTCTTTGGCGATGATAAGGTAGAGGATAGAACCTTTGTCGTGTGTCAGGCTGTTGCAGCTTTGGGTGAGGTCAAGCGCATTGTAGAAAGTTTTGAGACTATTCACCACTGCGTCTTTCTGGTCGTTCCAGTGGAGGTTGAAGTCACCCAGGTAGATTTGAGTGATCTGCCGACCAGCGTTGGATGATATCGTGTCCATGAGTTGTTGGGTGAAGGTGAGGTTGTCCCCGGGTGGGTGGTAGATGACATGTAAAGAGCATGCAGGTTTGCCCTCGCTGGTGATATCGAGGCAGATGAGTTCACAGGAGGTGAGGGAGGGGAGGTGACTTTAGTAACAGCGAGGTTGCTCCTAAAAATACATGCGATTCCCCCGCCCGTCTTGCCGGTCCTGTCGAGTCTAATGATGTGATAGTTGGGGGGACTAGTACAATTTAACAGCGCAAAGACGGAGGTGCTCTACTGTTCCACAGATCAGATCTCGCGGGCACTTCCTGAGAATTTCTGGCCTGCCACCTTTCCCGAGCCAGTGTCGGCGGCGGAATCTGCTCGCAACTTGGGGGTGATCTTCGGCCCAAATTTACAGCTACATGCACGTCAATAAAACCACTTCTACGTGCATGATGCTGTTACGCATGCTGCGCACTGTTCTGCCCCTTCTCCCCGCCCAAGCTAGGCCGGAAGTAGTTAGCGGTACCATACTAAGTCGTTTAGACTATTGTAATGCGCTACTTCTAGAGGCCCCAAAAAATCTGGTGGGGAAGTTACAACGGGTGCAGAATATGGCCACCAAGTTGGCTCTCTCACGCCCTAGATCTAGCTCTTCTACCCTAGCTTTGAGAGAGCTACACTGGCTCCCGGTACATCTGAGAGTGCTGTACAAAGCTGCGTGTTTGGTGTTTAAGGTAGTACACCAACTGGGCCCGATACCTCTGCAGAATATGTTCACCTGGTACTCCGCCCCGCGACTTCTCCGCTCCTCTTCGGCGCATCTGCTGGTAGTCCCGAGGTTTCAGAGAGTCAGGATGGGTAGCCGCTCATTTAGTGTTGCAGCGGCCAAACTTTGGAACTCCCTGCCTCTCTCTCTGAGAAGCCACAGGGACTACCTCCCGTTCAGGAAAGCGTTAAAAACGCACCTGTTTCCTAAAATTGTTGAGTAAGCGAATAGTGCAACCGCTCAAGTTCAAAGCGCCAGGATGCCCTCTGGGTGACAGGACTGCGCTTTATAAGTACACTAAATAAATAGTATGTCCATTATAGGTGTTGAGGCTTCAGTTAGCCACGTTTCAGTCAGAATGGCTAGGTCAAGGCCCATTGATATGATGAGATCCGCGATGTCGGAGGAGTGTCTCGGGGCCAATCTGCAGTTGAGTAGGATGCATTTGAGTCTGGGGGTAAGTAGGGTGGTCGAGTGTTTTCTATAGAGAGGGGGACTTTTCTGAGATTATTGGGGACGGAACTTCTGTTGCTTAGTGTGGGGGGCCTAAAGGGATTTGTGAGAATCGTGGGTATGGGAAGGTGTGTGGTGGTTGTGTGGTTTAAGGGACCTGGGCCATATGAGCAGAGGAGGGTGAATAAGTCGCGGTCAGAAAGGGAGTAGAGGGCGCGACGGGGATGGCAGGTGTGATTGCGGGCAGGGATAGAGGGCCAACGCGGGAAGTATTGAGTGACAGGGTCTGTGTCGAGGGTGGGGGACTTGTTGTGCGAGGAAGTGGTGGTGGGTAGGGGGTGTCTGGGGTGTGTGAAAAGAAGTTCTTTGATGGTGTGGAGATCTTCTTTGACTTGTAGGAGGGTGGATATAATCATGTCCAGAGCTGGATTGGGGATGGTGTTGGGGATGGGATCCATGGGTGAATGGTTGAGTAGAGAACTGGAGTGGGAACTGGAGCGGGGGGGATGTGCTAGCATCAGTGCAGGGCTCTGCGGTAATAGTAAGTGGGGTGGCATTCGATGGGTGAGAGAATTTGTGGGTAAGGGGTGTGGATGAAGTAGGGGGTAGGTTGGTAGCATAGGCGAGGACGATGGAGGGAGGCGGCGCAGGTGAGTTGAGGGATGAGTGGAGGCTGGAGGTGGGGGGGTACCAGTAAGATAGTGGGGACTGAGAACTGGGGGGAGAGAGGAGGAGGGGTTGAGGTAAGGGAGGTGATGTGTTCTGTGAGTCTAGTTGGGAGAGTGTGGTAGTGGGGAGTGAGAGTGGGGGGGAGATAGGGTGGGAGATGGTCCTGCCGCGGGGCGGGGGAGATAGGTTCAGGGCGGTGGTGGGTTCTGCGAGACTCGTAGGAGATGTGAAGTGGGGGGTAGGGAGGGTGGGGGTATGGAGGATGTATGAAGGAGAGTGATCTTCGCCAGTGGATGAGGGGTGTGGAGAAGTAACATCGGGTGGGTGACTGACTACCGCACAGGGGGGAGGGGAGCGGTGTTTGCCGTTCAGATGTTGTGATAGGTTAGGCATGTTAGATTGACGATTGGAAGTTGAGGGTGTTATGTAGTCTGAGGTGTTAGGAGTGGAGGTCCGCCGGTTGGAGATATGTTCTATGAAGGTGGGGAACAGGTTGTCGAGTAGGTCAAGGTTCCTATCTGTGGATTGGAATAGGATGATCCCGTTGTTATAGATGGTGATAGTGGCTCTGCCAGGGAAAAGTTGGGAAGGTGTAATAGAAAGTGTTAGCCCATGAGCGGATTTTCTGGTGGTGGAGATAGTGAGAATGGAGAGGAATGCTTTCCTCCACTGTGCTCTACGTAGAGTGTAGAGGATGAGTTCGGTGCTCATGGCACCATTAATCAGTGAGAAGTAGGTGTCCACAAACGGGGTTTCAGGGTGGGCCTTCAGGAAGTTGTGTTTGAAGCGTTTGGCGTTTATTTTGGTGAGCTCGGGTGGGTAGTTAATTTTGTATGTGTGCTTGCCCATGCGTTCCATGGTGGAAGAGGTGTAGGTACAAGAGGGGGGGGGAGTGTGTGGGTGAGTGGGTGAAGTTACAGGGCTGTAAGAATATAGCCTTAGGTATGGACAGTTAGTGAGGATGACTAGTCTAAGATGGCCACCAAATTTGAGGACTAGTCTAAGATGGCCGCCAAAATAGAATATAGAGAGACAAGAGTAGTAGTCCTTTGTCTGTTGTTGTTGGGATTTAGCAAGTTTAGTTTCCCTTTCTACTCTGGGTCAAGTCGGGTTAGTCCAGCTTTTATTTTGCTTGGTGGGGAGGAGAGAGACTTATCTCCGTTTTGGTGACCCCTGACCGAGTTGGTATGCAGCCTCGTGGTCATCTGGGGGCAGTAGGGCGATTTATTGCACCAGTTTATGGCCCCCGCCATTTTAGACAATGGGAAGACCGCCAAGTCGACAAACATAAATTGAATGCAGATAACAATTTAGGACTCCGGGCGGAGAGTGTAAAAACCGGCATGAGTGTTCAAGGTAGTAATTTGCGTGCAGGTACCTTAATAAAATTCAGGACACTGTCTGCAGTTCCACTCACGCTAGATCCCAGTGGCAGCAGAGGGGGCGCGGGGAGTGGGAAACCGAGGTGAAGCGCCGAGCTGTATTTCTGGGCAGCAGGAGTTCAGCGCAGGAATTCAGGCACTCAGAGGACAGGCTGCATTGAGGCTGCTCGATAACAGCATGCTGCTCTGATATTGCTCGTCATACATGCCGGGCACAGCGGAGGCGTTTCAATTGCCAGATTAACCTGGGACCTTGTATCCCGGACACGAAATCATTTGATGTCCAGAGCCTCCCAGGCGATCCCGGGCCACAGATCAGGATTAACCAGCGGTGCCAGTCTCCTCGATGGCTGCCAGATCTGTAACAAGCTCTGCTATCCGAGTCCGCCGCTGGTCCGGTGCAAGCGTGGGAGCCCTCAGACCTCCTGTGGGCGGCACAGCACTCCCGGTGGACTCCTGCCATGCCCAGCGGTGCCAGTCTCCTCGATGGCTGCCAGATCTCTAGCAAGCTCAGCTCAGCTATCCGAGTCCGCCGCTGGTCCGGTGCAAGCGTGGGAGCCTTCAGATCTCCCGTGGGCAGCACAGCACTCCCGGTGGACTCCCGTCGTGCCCAGCGGTGCCAGTCTCTTCGGTGGCTGCCGGATCTGTAACAAGCTCAGCTATCCGAGTCCGCCGCTGGTCCGGTGCAAGCGTGGGAGCCCTCAGACCTCCCGTGGGCAGCACAGCACTACCGGTGGACTCCAGTCGTACCCAGCGGTGCCAGTCTCTTCGGTGGCTGCAGGATCTGTAACCAGCTCAGCTATCCGAGTCCGCCGCTGGTCCGGTGCAAGCGTGGGAGCCCTCAGCTGACTCGAACTCCTCTGTTGACCAGCGCCTCCCAGACGATACCGGACTCGAGCTCCTCCGATGTCCAGCACCTCCCAGGCGATCCCGGACCTCAGATCAGGAGCACGGACCCACGATGCGCTCCGGCCGTCCGCAAATCAGGTACAATTGTTAAGTATGAATCCAGTTACTTGTTCGGGTTGCGATTCCTCGAGGTAGTGGGTGCTAACTGGGATAAAATCCAATAATGGGATCCCAAGCACTAGGAGCTCTTAAACAAGCTCCTACCAGGTGCCCGGGTGGCCCTAATCCGGTCACTTCCTTCAGTTGCCACCCAAACAGGGACACCACATAGGTGATCTGTCTCACCCATAGTTGGATTGTAGAGGTCGGGATTGTGTCTGCTCGGATGGGCGGATTGGGGATCCCCACACAATCGAGCCTGGTTCTCGCAGCTGCCCTGCCTGTCTGATTGGAGGCTCCTCATCTAGTCATCGCCTTGGCTGGGGTCCTGAAAAGGCGAAACCCTTGGATCTGACCGGTTGGTCCAAAGTATCGGCAGTAGAGAATGGTCTTGTTTGTCCTGTGTGCACCTGGTGAGTTCATCTGAATTATTGGTAAGTGTGGCACCGTCTTTGGTAATCTGGTAGGTCTGTGGACCCTGGTGATACAGAGCGTTTTTGAATGTTCTGTCAGGCCACTTGTTGAATTTGGCTTGTAATCGAAAAGGTCCGGGGCTATAACCTATCTTGTCTTGGTGCAGTCTGAGTTCTGACTTGTCTTGGCACAGTCTGCGGACTCTTTTTGAGAGCTTTATGTTTATTTGTGCTTTGTTGAGTGTGTATGTGTTCATTGGGTGAATACGTGGATGTTTTTGATGCCGGGATGCCTAGTTTGATTAAAATGTGGTGTTTAGGGTGCCGATGCTCTGAGGAATGTCGCCTGGAGGAGCAGCAACCTGCACCCAGGAAGGCAATCTGAATTTCGACATGCATGTGAAGCATGGTATTGGCCCTATTATGTTTTGCACATTGTGGCACAAACATACGATGGACAATGCTGGGCTTCAGTGGCCATGGGATGGGAATTTTGATGAGCAAAAATTGAATTACTTGCAGGATAAACTATTTGCTAGAAGGGGGCGTGGCTTAGCCGGCTGCAAGATGGCCGCACCTTGAGGGGCTCTGCCTGCCGAGCCTTAAGTCCGCAAAAATCCTGCAGACTTATTGCCCATCGTCATCTGTTGCCCTGCCATTGCTGCCAACCTCCTTCTCGGGCACAGTTTGATCTATTTCCTGAGGCACTGCAACCCTGTTGTGCTCGGATCCGGCGCTGCGAGTGTCCTAGGCCCAGGCCCTGCATCGTGAATGTCGGACGGATTTGGCCTGTGCTGCTTGCCTGCAATCCTCCGGAGGCTGTCATCCCATCTTGTATGCTGCACCACCACCTCCGGTGAGTCTTGCTGCTTTGGGGGGCGCTTTGTGGAGGGTTCAGGAGTGAGCGTGTCACACACTCGGCCCGGCTAATTCTCAAGGGTGGGTGCCTCGCACAGTAATCCGGTGCCCGCTGTGGAGGCCATCCACCTTCGGGCTGGGTAAAGCGGGCAGTGCACTCCCCGCGATTCCCCGCTGTGGGTGGCTCCCTCTCCTGTTGCGGCTACCTGGCTCCTGGCTGACTCTTCCTGCGGCCACCACACAGGCAGTTTGCCTACTTCCTCTATACCCACCTTGGCATCTGCCTACTGTGGATCGCGGCCTACTGATGGGGCCAACGATCGAAGGCATATTGCTCTGGGCTCTCCTGCATGCCCTCCTTTCATCTGCACACACACTGTGCTTGCTCAGAGAGTACCAGCCTGCTCCTCCTGCTGAGCCCCGCCCGCTCCCCCACATCCGCTGAGGCCTCTTGTAACTCTCTGCTGCGGGTGGCCACCCTTCCTGCTGTGTCCACCTGGCTCCTGGTGGAGTCATCCTGTGACCGCAGTATCAACCAGTCACTCACCTCCACCCTGCCTGCGATGGCGTACATCTGTTGTGGGCTGCTGGCATCAGGTGGGGCCCATGACCGATGGCCGTCCTGATCTAGTTGCTTTTTCTGGCTATTACTGTTAGTGGCCTGCAAGCTCTGTCGGCTCCGCCTGTGTTTGCCTGCTCCCTCTGCCTGGCCTCCATCTGCCTCCTTATATCTGTGGAGACCTACGACCATCACTAGTGGTGAGTGCACAGACGGTAGGGCTACTGCGATGAGGCTGGGGAGGCGCGTGCTAACCACGAGGCTTTGCTCCTCACTATTTGCAACGCTCACTTAGCCCAGGCATGTGCTTTTTGGATCTGGCCCGTGGGGGTAAGCCGTGCCCCCTCCTCTCATCCCTGCTGCCCCTGTTCCCCCCGGTTGCACTCCCCGCCTAGATAACCTGGGTGATGGTGAAGGGCTCTGCTGCAGACCCACTCCTCGGTCTCGTTTTGCCAACGTGGTGGCACACCTCCCTGCTCACCTGCCACTCTTGTCTGGAGGTCTGGCTGGAGACTCCTTCAGGCAGTCGGTCTGTGGATTCCTCCTCTGCTTAACCTACCATCCGCACAGATCCTACACTCGGACCACTACAGGGCTGGACATTGTGCCCTCGCCCATTGTTGTGCTCCCTCTGTGCACTCCTCCTATTTGGTGGCCGCCATGGGAAAGGCTGACCCCAAACAACCCAGTCTTACATTCGATCAGCGCAGACAGATGTGCCAGGAGGTCGCTGTTGTCGATGGGGGTGAGCCGCCTACCCTAACAGAGATGGCCGCTCCACGTGAAGACGACCTCAACGCCATCATTTCGGAGGTCAAGTCCGCAGTATCTGGTATCATCACCCAGCTGGAACAGCTATCCTCCTGCCTGGACGTGGTCAAGTCACCCACGACAATCGCCTGCTACGCGTTAAGTCAAGAGTATCTGGCGCTGAGGATGCTGCCACACAAGACCACCAAAACTCCTCCAAATGGACAAAATCCTCGAACTAATCCACTTCAATAACGAAAATTTGGAGGCGCGCTCACGCTGGAGTAACCTCTGCATCACAGGGGTGCCATAGTCCACCAACATTTCGTGGATTGAAGACTACGTGGAGCAACTGATGTGTGACTTATTTGGTGACGTGCTCTCCACGGTCTTCATTGTGGAAAGAGCGCACTGTTCCCTTGGTCCTCGTCCTGGCCCTAGACAGACAGCTAGTCCCATCATCACAAAAATCCTAAATTTTCGGGACCTCAATGCAACTCTCCGGGTGGCCAGGGAAAAAGGTGAAATCAGTCACCAGGGTAACGCATTGTCATTCTACCTCGACTACACTCTGGCGGTGCAGGCGGCCCGCTGCAAGTTCCTGCCCGCAAAGTGCATTTTACAAAAACCTGAGATCTTCTATTCTCTTGCTTATCCGGCTAAGCTGCTGGTCAGGCAAGGCTCCAAGACTCTGGTCTTCCCGGATCCTAAGGGCGCCCTCGTCTTCGCTAAGAAATAGGATCACATCCATTGCTCCACCCCAACTAATTTTCAGGAATCCGGTGCAGCCAACCTCAGCTATAATGACTGACTCAAGCCTGTCATTTGCTCCTGGCTATCTATCCCTTCCTTCATGACTCTATGTTTATCTTTTTGACATGTCCGTATTGCTCCTCCTTGGCTCTATGACTGTATGCCTCTTGCTGCTACACCTGTGGGCCGGGCACACAAATTTTCCTTTTTAGGTTATGATGCATTCTGTAGTCTGGTTCTATGTCTGGCTTGGCCACCCTACCATCTCAGGCAGTGGTGTATGCTGAGCGACGCCATTCCTCCGCGGTATGATTCCCACCTTTTTTATTGATTCCCCCTCCCCAAGTTGGGGTTTCCCGGGGTGGCTGTGGGTAGTTGCTCAACCTGTTTGGGGGATTGGTGTGGGCGGAGGGAGAGAGGGTAAGGGGTTTTCGTGTCCTCCTTTTGAGTTTGACTGTATTTGTTCTTTTGCACGGCTGCTTGCATAATTTTATTGCGTATGCGGGGGTCTGTTCGGGTGTTTTTTTGTGTGGATATTCTGCATCCCTCCGAGGCGATGTTGTTTACATATTTGGACACGTTGTACATTTCGTGCTTGCATCACACCACCGATACACATGTTTATTGCACCGCCTTGGTGCATTGTATGGCACTCATTCCTAGGGTCGTGCTCTTGGGTCCGACACCGCTTGTCTTCTTCCACCCTGCTGTAAATGCTCCCCCCCTTTGCTCAGCTCTTCGCATCGGCTGGTGCTGGTTGGCCCCTTTTCATGCCTTACATTGCTACATTGACTATACTTTTCTCGGCTTGATTGCACCACCATGCACCCCCATCCCCAGCCCCTGACCAAATTCACTTCACCGCACTCTGCTCTTCCCTACACCTCCAAGGCATGACTGACACTGTATTTTGGACTATTCGCAGTCTAAATGACCACCGCAAAGCACGACTTGTTCACGCTCACCTACTTCGGAACAAAGTGGACATTTGTCTGTTGCAAGAAACCCACCTGCTACCTGCAACTGCCGTTAGACATAACTCCTGTGACTGGGGAGAATCGCACTCCTCTTTCCACTCCAACTATTCTCGGGGGATGTCCATTTTGATATGTAAGGGCCTTTCTTGGCAAATGGCCCAGGCCCTCACTGACCCTGAAGGGCGCTATGTTATCCTAAATGGCTCCCTACAGACCCAACCCCAGGCCCGGCCCGTGCAGGGCATTATACCGGGGCGGTGATGTCAGGCGGGGGAGGGGCAGGGCGGAGGGTTTAAAAAATGCGGGAAATGGACCATTACAGGTAAGTAACGAAAAAAATGAATAAAACGAATTTCGTTGCATCACATTTGGCGATGCAGCCCGGGCAACGAAATTTGTTTTATTCATTTTTTTCGCACTACGATTGATAAATTAGAATCAGAAATCAAATCCTTGGAGTCTGCCCATGCTCTCCACCCCAGCTCTGATACTCTTGCTCGTATTTGTGTAAAACACTCGGAATTTGCTGAGGAGGCTGACAGAGAGCTCTCTTTTCTTGGCAGAGAGGCCCGGTGTCGCGATCGCGGTTCATCCCCTTCGAGGTAGGGCTGCAGATTCAATTCTTCATTTTGGTAGAAACCACCGAATACACAGTACACATCAGAGGCCACCGGGGGGGCGCATGGAACACCATGCACTACAGTCACAGGAAGCCTTGTGTACATCACGCCGGAAGAGGAAGCTCCGTGGCAAAGCTACAAAGCCCCTCCTGCTTACAGGAGCAGGGCTTGACAATCCTAGTCCAGGCTGGTTTTAGACGCAACCGGCAAACGTCCGTGGTAAAGAAACAGAGGTTTCTTCCCCGCCTTCCGACTCCATGACTGAGGTTTCTTCCCCACCTTCCGACTCCGTGACTCAGGTATTTCAGAGCCCTTATGCGGAGAACAGCGCAGGAGCGCTTTATCTGTTCTCCGCATTCCCAAGTGTATTTAACTCCCCATTGAGTGCTGGAGTGCTTTCTGTTTTCGAGTCCTTGAACGCGCTGGAGCGCTTTATGTTTTTGCTGATTTTGTGAAAGCGCTGGAGCACTTTATGTTTTCTATTCCTTGCTGATTTTGTGCATGCGCTGGAGCTCTTTATGTTTTCTATTCCTTGCTGATTTTGTCCATGGGCTGGAGCACTTTATGTTTTCTATGCCTTGTTGATTTTGTGCTAGGGCTGGAGAATTAGAAGTGCAGGAGCACTCGTATTTCCAGAACCTTGCTTTCCTGACACAGTACACTCTCTTGCAAAGAATCTCACTGCTATATTGTGTTTGTGAGTGTAGAGCTCTTATTTAATCCTTTAGTCTAGTGTGAAATGTATCTCTGTTATGATCCTTAACCCCGGTTCTGTCTCTCCTTATATGCAGCTCCCCCAGACAGAAGGCTCCTACTTTTCTGTGACAATCGTCTATGGTAGATGAACAGAAACAGGACTGGAGAATCTGTCCTTCCGGCAGATTTTCTTATTTTATCCACTTCCTTTTCCCTGGGGTATGCTGGCGCATAGTAGTGTTAAAAGCACTCTGTGAGTGGGCACGTCCAGGGGAAGAAGGGGGACTTTCTGCACACCATCGCTCCTGCTGACCATCTTCTGAGGTTAGTGGTTCCCTGACGTTGTTACCACTGGCATCGCAACACCCGGGCGCGCCGTTTTGGTGAGGGTGACCAGCCCAGTAAAACAGTGGCTAACCTCCTCTGTCCCCCTCGAGCTGCTTCCTACATCACAGCGCTCCAGGACGGCGGCCCCACTCGAACTACCTCCCCTGAGGAAATAAAGGCACGTTTTATGGAGTACTAGACGCAACACTATACTGCAGGCTCCACCCCCTCGTGCGAGGTCCTTAATCAATATTTTGACACCCTCGTGTACTTATGGCTCGAAAACTATCATCATGAATTCCTCGATGAGCCCTTCTCTAAAGAAGAAATACTTGCAGCCATCAATAGTATGCCTGCCGAGAAGGCCCCTGATTTAGACAGTCTCCCCGTTTCATTCTACAAGACCTTTGCTTCACTTTTAGTACCGGACCCGGCCGCTATGTATAATGATTCTTTTGAAAGTAGTCTCCTCCCAACTTTGGTTCGTGAGGCCATGTTAACGCTTCTTCTCAATCCAGACAAACCCCCTGAATGCCGTGACTCCTACCGCCCCCTGTCCCTTATCAGTATGGACAGCAACGTCTTTGCAAAGGTACTCGCTTCGCACCTTCTCCTTCTCATGCCACTCATTGCTCGCCCTGATCAGTCCAGTTTTATTACCGGTCGCGCTTCTTCGCACAATCTTCGAACCATTTTCTCTGTCCTCCATCAGATCGACTCAGCTCTCCCCACAGTGGCTGCCCTTCTTGACGCCACCAAGGACTTTCATACCCAGGAGTGGTCCTTTTTTTCTCTCTCCTCCTATGCCTTGGCTTTAGCAATATCTTCATTCACCAAATATTACTCCTTTAGACTCTCCCCACTGCCCGCCTTCGAGTCAATGGACACATTTCTGATCCCATTCCTATTAGGCAAGGCACCCGCCAGGGGTGCCGCTTTCTTCTATGCTCTTTGGCATCGCAATGGAGCCCTTAGTGGCCAGTTTTCGGCAAACACCATACTCAGAGGGGCATTGGCTTTACGGCCCGCGCCCTCTTGGTCTTCATGTACTCTGACGATATTACGCTGTATGTCTGCCACCCTCAAGAAAATCTCAGCCTTCTGGGACACTAGATCATAAGGTTTTCACCAGTGTACTCTGGTACACTGGTGAACTATAGTAATTCGGTCCTATTACCTCTCACTGATGCCACTGCGCCCTTTGCCCCGGAGAACCCGTTTGTTTGGGCATCTAGTCCCACTCGCTATCTAGGTATCTGGTGTAGCAGGGACTTTGATGATCTTTGGAGGGCTAACTTTGGTCATGCTGTGGACTGGCTCGTCTAAAATACCCTAGTGGAACCGGTTTCGTCTGTCGCTGACTGGTCGTATAGCCATTGCCAAGATGGTGGTCCTCCCGAAATTCGTTTATCTTTTCCTGAACGTTCCAGTTCCCCTAACTGCACACTTTTTTCTTAGGATCTGCTTTCTGATCAGCTCTCCTATCTTGGCTGGTAGACAACCAAGGATCATGTTTGACACTCTCACCTTCTCTATGTCATGTGGTGGCATGGGCACTCCCAAATTTAAGCTCTTTGCCGTATGTGCTCAGGCCAGATTATTGCACTTTTGGATTCACCCCACTCCTTTCCAGCCTTAAGTGGCTGTTGAAGCTGATCTCGCAGCCCTTTGGCCGCTAGACACAGCTATGTTTGCTCCAGCCAAACTCCCACGCACTGAAATAGACACGGTCGAGACCATGCGCTGGGCCTGGAATGGACTACACTATATGTCCGATGCTCCGATGCTATCAGCTAACGCAATGACGATTGTTCGACATCCTTCCTTCCCTCCTCTCCAGCCCTACTGCATGGCTAAACACGCCACCCGCCTGGGGCTGGCAACATTGGCGGACCTTTACCCTGGGAACACGTTCTATTCTCCCCCTGCCACCACTGGCCCCATGGATATGTTACTTTTCTATCACTTACGGCCCATCTGTAGGGAGCTGCATCCCACGTTCCCCCTGCCCCCTCCTTTGATGAGCACTCTTGACTTCCTATATTCGTCTCCCACTCCTCGGAAGTTGGTTACCAAACTCTACGCCCACACGCAGGCGCCACCCCAATTTACACTGACCGGTCTCGTGTGGCATGGGGCGAGGACCTCGGTGTGGATATTTCCCGGGCCGAGTGGCTTTACTGGTGCAATCAAATGAAGCGATTATCTCCAAACTATCGCCTGCATCTTATACACTTTAAATATCTACACAGGCTTTATTGCACCCCCGTTCAGACATAGGGTAGCCATGTGTTGGGGTCGCAAACCTGCGCCTAAGTTCACACAATGGCTCGAGGATGCATCGCAATGCCAGACCCTATTATCTGTATTCTGGGACCTGATCGATTCCTTTGGAGTCTTTCCATGACTGTCTGCGAGATACGGCTGGCTGGCTCCATAACAACTCACTACAGTTTAACGCCACCAAAACTGAGGTACTGTTCTGTGTCCCTAAGTCGGATCCCCTGCCCTTCCCGGCTAATTTCTGGCCTCCAGAATTAGTGACAAACGCCCAGCTGGTGACCACTGTTCGCAATCGGGGTGTTATGATGGATAACAAATTGAGTATGGAAGCCCAGGTTGCGAAAACGGTGTCCACGTGTTCTGCCCTCATCCGGTCCCTACGTAAGATCATACCACTACTTCCCATACAGGCCCGGGCTTTAATAGTCAGGTGCACTATCCTAAGTCGCCTTGACTATTGTAACGCGTTGTTACTGGAGTCTCCAGGCATGTTGTTGGACAGACTCCGAAGAGTTCAGTCCGCTGCCGCTAAACTGGCTCTTGGCTGGCGGCATTGGCTGAACTCCACTGGCTCCCGCTAAGGCAGCGAGTGTCTTTTAAATCGCTTTGCCTTGTTTTTAAAGCCCTGCATGGACTCGGGGCTAG
The DNA here is from genome assembly GCF_964263255.1 of Lissotriton vulgaris. Lineage (NCBI taxonomy): Eukaryota > Metazoa > Chordata > Amphibia > Caudata > Salamandridae > Lissotriton > Lissotriton vulgaris. Next base: position 268,992 of record NW_028240639.1, on the reverse strand, counting down.
CTCTCTGCAAGCCAAGTTTACCTGGTATACCCCAACCAGAGCACTTCGTTCAGCTACGGCTTGTCTTGTGAGAGTGCCTAGATTTAAGAAGGCTAGGGCCGGGGGCAGATCCTTCGGAGTGGCTGCCGCTAAACTCTGGAATAGTCTGCCCTTGGACATCCGCCAATTGGAGGAACTTCTTCCTTTTAGGAAACGAGTCAAAACTTGGCTGTTTCCAAAGACTTAACTTGCTGGTTCCTTTGGTCTGCTCCTTTCTCGTGCTGCCATTTTCGTGAAGCCCTAGCGCCAGGATGCCTGTAAGGTGATAGCTGCGCTATATAAATATTTAAAATAAATAATAAATAAATTATGCCTGCGAGATCTCGTCAACTCGACATATGGGACCCCCTAGTGACATACCTTCATAATCGTTCACCCCTGAGCTAGACTGCCTCTCCCGCCCTCTCCACCGACACTCTGCCCACTGCGGCCGCCGGTGCAGGTCAGTAGCCACCTCCTTCCCTGTTCTTACACCTCTCCAGTAAGCATGGGCTGAAAATTCGCTCCGCTCTCAGAATTTGCGGATTTTCCGTGATTTCGTGATTCGCAAAATCGCAGAAAAATCCGCGAATCAGCGGGACAAATTTTCAGAGAAGCACTAACAGGCTTACAGCAGCAGGTGCAAAAGTTGAAGCTAATTTTTTGTAACCTTTTACAAAAGGGTTACAAAGAAATTACCTTCAACTTGGGCACCTGTTACTGTAAGCCTACAAGTGCTTCCTGGAGCCTCGTTGCCTACTAGCAACTATTCTCTGACCCTGCTGGTCAGAGAATAGATACAAGTAGGCAATGAGACGCCTGTCACGAAAATTAAACCTCAACAGGAAGCACTGACAGATATAAAAATAAGCATTTGCAATGCAATAGGTCTCGCATTAGGAAAGTTTGAGCTATTGGTCTTGTAAATGACAATTTCTTTTATTTATGTGTTGGTTTTGAAAATAGATAAATTAATAGCTTTGTCATTTACAACGCCAATAGTTATAACTTTCGCAAATGTGACACCTATAGCATTTGTAATGCAACATGTTTTGTATTTACGTGACTTAGATGTATTGATATTACAAATTACAATGGCTTTTAATTTTTTTAAAATAATTAATACTTAAATAAAAGTGATTTTAATTTATAATGGCAATAGCTTAAACTTTTGGAAATAACGTTTGTGAAGATAATGTTCAGTGTATTTTATTGTGACGAAATCCAAGAACAGAAGTGAAATATTAACATCTTTTTGTGACGTTTGTAATAAAGCTTGAAACATTGAGAGAACATATTTGAACCAGTTGTTGTTGAATGGTTGCGCAGATTGATGCTGGTGTGGGGACTGAGTGGTGCTGTTGTGGTGCTGAGTAGTGCTGTGGTGATGCGGAGTGGTGCTGTGGTAGTGCTGAGTGATACTGGGATGGTGATGAGTGATGCAGGAGTGGTGCTGAGTGGTGCTGTGGTGGTGCTGAGTGATGCTGGGTGGTGCTGAGTGGTGCTGTGGTGGTGCTGAGTGATAATGTGGTGGCTCTGACTGATGCTGTGGTGGCGCTGAGTGATGCTGTGGTGGCGCTGAGTGGTGCTGTGGTGGCGCTGATTGGTGCTGTGGTGGTGCTGAGTGATGCTGTGGTGGTGCTGAGTGGTGCTGTGGTGGTGCTGAGTGGTGCTGCAGTGGTGCTGAGTGGTGCTGTGGTGGTGCTGAGTGGTGCTGTGGTGGTGCTGAGTGGTGCTGTGGTGGTGCTGAGTGATAATGTGGTGGTGCTGTTGATAATGTGGTGGTGCTGAGTGATGCTGGGGTAGCGCTGAGTGATGATGTGGTGATGCAGAGGGCAGAAAGGCACAAAAAGCAGTCTAACAATGGGCAGAAGGGCAGAAAAACAAGGGAATAACGAGTCTGAGGGCAGATGTACACAAAAAAACAGTCTAACAGGGGGCAGAAATGCACAAAAACGAGTCTAACAGAGGGCAGAAGGGCACAAAAAACGAATCTAACAGAGGGCTCAAGGGCAGAAAAACAAGGGACTAACTGAGGGCAGAAGGGCACAAAAAACGAGTCTGACAGAGGGCAGAAGGGCAGAAAAACAAGGGAAAAATTAGTCTAACAGAGGGCAGAAGGGCACAAAAAAACGAGTCTAAAGGGAGGCAGAAGGGCAGAAAAACAAGGGAAAAACAAGTCTAACAGAGGGCAGAAGGGCAGAAAAACAAGGGAAAAACCAGTCTAACAGAGGGCAGAAGGGCACAAAAAACCAGTCTAACAGGGGGCAGAATGAATCCCGCCCTGCGTGTTTGTCCACGAAGATGCCACCATTTTGTGCAATACCTCTACTCAACTGGAGTACTTTCTACTGTCTAATCAGTAAGTGCTCCCTCGTTGGCTAAGTGTATAGGGGCATATTTACATTTGTGCGCCGCAGCTCCGCCACCCATGGTCTGCCGCATTTACAATGCGGCGCTCCATGTGGCAAAAACGGCACAGATGCGTCACACAAGTGCGACGCAGCTCCAGCAATGCTCTGGGGGGCCCTATCTCCCCAATGCTGTTTCAAAGCCTTGCGCCTGCTTCAAGCAGGCGCAGGGTTTTGATGCAGCATTGGCCTAAAAGTGACTGAGTGAAATCTTGTAGATTTCACTCAGCCACTTTTAGGAGGCGTTCCTGTGCAGGAACGCCCTCCCCTGCGCCGGAACGCCTCCTGATGGCGCAGGGCTTAACAACGTGACGCATCTCTCAGATGCGTCACGTTGTTAATACCCAGCACTATGACGCATCTTTTGTGCTGCCGCTGTGTCACAAAAGTGACGCAACTGCGGCGCAAAAAAGGCGCAAGCGGCTTGTAAATCTGCCCCATAGTGCTTTTACTACACTGTAGCTGCGTAAAGGGCCAGAAGATGTGTCTCCAGTGACCATGTGTGCCTGTGCCTGTGTTACAGGCACACATGGTCACTGGAGACACATCTTCTGGCCTTTTACGCAGCTGCAGTGTAGTAAAAGCACTATACATTTACCCAATGAGGGAGCACTTACTGGATTAGCCAGTAGAAAGTACTCCAGGGCAAATCACAAAAAAATCTGCGATTTTGCGGGAAAATTCGCGAATTCGCAGATTTTTTTGCAATTTTGCAGGGAAATCCGCGAATTCGCGGAACGCGAATTCACAAATTTCGCCCATGCTTACTCTGGCAAAAACAGCAAATAGGCATTTCTGATCTAGCATTTTCATGTTGTTGATTCACTAATTTGAATTAATTGTAGAGTTTAAAATTCAATTTCTTGTTGCCTTTTCTGTTTTTTTGACCCTGTTTGGGCGTTATAATGACTTGATTTTCCACAAAGAATAATTATTTGTGGTTGTTTAATTGTTATTTATTTCCTCTTTCAAAAGAAGCTTGTATATATATTGTGGATTATTTGTATATATGTCAGTCGTCATAGTGGTATGATAGTTGTATGCATGCAAGTTGTAAATATTGTAAATGTTAATACTTTGTGTCTTTTCTCACCTATGAAAAAATGTTTCTAAAAAAAGATTGAAAATTTATGAAAAGGGTCAAATTAAATTACCCATACAAACAAAAGATTTCTCTTTGTTTGTATTCTCAAAAATAGTGAGAAAAATTATTTTGAGGGCTAGCATATTCGCTTTTCAAGTTTACTCTCCAGTCGGGCCAGCTCCTGTCCCGTAGTGGCAGGCTTCACTTCTACAATCGTTTATTGTTCAATGGTGTCTATGTAGTGTCTGTGCATGCAGCTGTTCATTGCTGATCTGCTTTATTGACCCTCTTCTTAATCTGAAAATGTCATGATGTATACGGTGCTCTGTTTCGATGCTAAAATTTATTTTGTATATGCAATTTTGTCAACAAAGGTTTTTGAAAATCAAAACAAAACTACAAAAAAAAATATTTGCTGGAAGAATTCAGCAGTCAATAAATGATACTTTACAGGTGTGGCAGAACAAAGCTAAGCAGAGACGTATACATACTGAAAACGAATCTAGGAAGAAGGCAATGTAAACAGTGGTGCAGAAAGAGGTAGCTTCTGATAAGGAAAGAACAGAGAGGGGTATTCAGTGTGCAGATAGGCAGTTTTGATTACAGTGTGATAGGTCCTATGTTGTTTGAGAGGAAGAGGATACTTTCATGGAGGATTTGTTGGAAAGCTGCCCCCACCTCCCTATGCCCTGCAAAGAATATATCCTGTTGTTCTGTCATCTCAGTCTGCCGCTATTCCCTCGTCTTCCCCTTACCCCTCCGTGGCTACAACAGCCTCGGCTCCAGCAGTATCAGTTTTTCCCTCTGTTTCGCAAAGTGGGAGTACAGTGACTGCGGCTCCCCCTAGAGTGTCAGCAGCTTCTGTTTCTGTTTCTCTTCATCTCTTACACCTACCACACAGCCATTATTGACATTGTCACCTGCATCAGCATCTGTTGCATTCCCTCACCCACAGTATTGAGTAGTGTTGAGACGCGAGTGTGAGGATTGGATAGAGGGATTTGGGAAGAGGCACGGGAGTGATTAGAGCGGGCAATGATTCGATCTGATGTGGGTGAAGAAGAGAAAAGGATGGTCCCAATTCAGGCAGCACAATGGGTTCAGAATGTGATTTATGGTTTGGAGGGTATATGGAGTGTGATGAAGGATTTTGATCAGTTTGTACAACAAGATGCACTTCAGCATATGTTGAATACATTGATTGGTTTGTGGGAGCAGTGTATTGGAGGTAAAGCTCAGCAAATTGTTTATGATATTAAGGATTGTGTATATTCTAATGGTATGGCTCCTGCGGAAGTTCATAGTAACATTGGGACGTTACGAAGTTATCAGGAAGAATTGTATCATACCACTCCAATTTCAGCATCCCAGTTCCCAATGAGGGAAGTCCATCCCATTTACCACCCTTAAATTCCAGAGCAGAGTAATGCAGCAAATGTTGTTATTCAGCAGAGAGTAGAGGCTCGCTTCCAGGAGCAGTGGGTTTATACCCAGTGGAAAAGATGTGAGGTACTTGCTCTTAAAAGTCAGTTTCCAAATCCCAGGAAAAATCCTACTGAATACTATAAAGGATTAACAGAGGCTGCCTCTTCGTCAGTTATCACGCTAGCAGATATTGAGATATTTTTTCGGCTACTAGTGCCGGTAGATATATGGAAACAGGGGCATATGCAGGATCACAGAGTGGAATTAGGTGGTATATAGGATGAGATTAAGGCATGGGATAAGGAACGGAAGCCTGGCAACAAACCTATGGCTGAGATATTGGCTTTACCAAATCGTAATAGTAAGGACATGCATTCGCTTATTTCACCCAGGCGAGTAAATTGGGACAAGTTGACGGCATGTCGCCAGATGAAAGAAGAGAGTGTGTCTGATTTTTTTACACAGTTTGAAGGGGTGTTTTGGGATTTTAGTTGACAGGATTTGTCAGTGGAAGGTGGGGTTTGTTTGTTTGTTAATAGGTTTGTTACAAATCTCCTTCCTGAGATCCCATCTCGGCTGCAAGCTTCTGTGAGTACATGGACCACTTCCTCCCCATCAGTGATATAGGGCCCAATATTATGAGCATCGAGACAATACAAAGGATAACGTGGAGAAAAAGAGTAAGGATTTAAAGACAAGGGTGTTGTTACAACAAGTTGCAAGGGGATCTAGAAAGGGTCAAGGTACTGGTCTGGCCCAGAGGTCATGGTTTGCTGGTAGAGGTGGTGTGGCCTTCGGGTTGAATCAATGTGCATATTGTAAAAAGGAGGGGCATTGGCGAAGTGATTGCCCAGAATTGTTACAGAAGGTTACAGCAGAGGAAGGGGTTGGAATGGAAAGGGTTTTGATATAGGTGGCCTGTGCTGATTGATACGGAACATGTGATGTCTCAACTACAGTGCACAGCATGGTAATAGCATACACCACTGTAGTAGTGCCATTTGATAATTTAAAACATGAGCCATTGACATATAATTCCCTTGTGGGTCAGGTAAGGGAACATCAGGGTTCTACCTTATCTGATCCTCTGGAACCCGATTTCCAGTCCCCAACGTCTCCTGAATTTCAGATTCTACTATGAGATGATAATACAATAAACAAGAAAGTCTCCACTCAAAATAAATCAAGAAGGTGCTAATAAAGTCACCAAAATAGCAATCTTCCTCCCGGAAGGTAATCAATAAACACAATTCTGGAATATATCCATAAATAACTTTTAATCAATATTCCATCAATGTACAAATAATACATTTTTGTCAATGCAAAATCACAAGAAAAAAGTTAACAGAAGTTACACCCCATAGCAACAATCATTCACACACTCACACCAACTCGTATTCCTCAATCACTCAGTCACATCAGTCCTGATCCTAGGGGATCCAAACAATATAATTAAAGTACTTCAGTCTACAGAGGGTACTGAACCAGAGCTCTTAATAATAAACAAGAAAGGGATTTATATAATTCCTGAAATGAATGTTTTATCATCTAAACAATAACACAAACTTAAAATAGAAAAATATAGAAACAATGGAAGAATCAATAAAGTCAATTGATGTTAAACAAATGAAATCAGGACAATAAATTACAAATAAAGGGGAAGAGACAATAAAGGGTTCAGTCCAACGATGTTTTTTTCTGTAGTAGTGCCGACGTACGTTTCGGTGTATGACCTATAACAGGTCTCACCTTCCTCAGGGCAGAGGCAAGCGTGGGGGGTATCTGTAAGTTAGTAGTAAGCTTACACGTAAAGGCCTGCACACACACAATAGGAGCTAGCAATGCATGTATTCATTGGAAAACATAATGGACACAGTATGACAAAAGGTCAACAATCAAAGAGTGCCCAGGGTGTCCTTAGGGGTCAAGCCTGTACACAAGAAGTCCCGAGGGCGGGGGTCCAAGAACTGGAAAAAGTAGAAAGAGGCTTGACTCGGGATAGCTGTTATCGGCGTCCAGCATTAGCTGATCATAGCAATTAGTTCCCATATATGGATAAAGAGATAACGATGTTCCAGAGGCTCAGGAGGAGTCCTCCCGTTCATGGTGCTCTAAGGCATCCAATAGATGGCAACGATGAGAATCTGGCGGCGTGTCCAGGTGAGTGCGAGCGTTATGCAACAGACGTTGAAATGACACAGTGCCTGAAAGAAACAGGTATAATTTGCGTTCTGAACTGAAAGGTAGTGCACCAAAAGAAAAGTGAGTTTAGTTAGAGATGGACTTCATTGCATAAGACAAGTAACAAAAGTCCCCTGTTTTTTTGCTTCTTCCTGTGAGATTAGGGATCAGAAGATTAGTGCACTTCCTATGACACAGGAGAGGATAAGTTGAGGGTATCTTCTAGGGAGGAAGAGTGCCCTATCCTGGGAACAGTGAACATTTTCAGATGAGCTGCAACGGTGTGGCTCCAATGCGAGAGTGCCAAATAGCACCACCGAGGAGTGGACAGTAGAAGCCTGCCAGGCAAGGCTTGGAACGGACCCTGATTCACAATTCTTTCTTTTGACACTTTGGTTAATAAATATAAATATAGAGAAAATGTATATTTTTGGTCGCCCCTTGCAATAGATGAACAAGGTCTTATTGCCATATGCCCAAAGCGGTTTCGTAATGAATGGTTGATCAAGAAAAAGATCTTTTGGGTCAAAGTTATGTTACTGCTCCTATTGGGGGAAGGGGTTCTGTTCTGGGTAATGGAATGCTCTGGGGTTGAATCATCATGTGTCCTGTATCAAGCAGTTCCCTCAGATCTTTAGAAGCTCACTCTACATAATAATGTTTTCCTGGATACTCACTGCTAATTCTTTGGGATAACACAGCTTGTTATCCTACTGATTCTGTTACAAGTTTATGGGCAGTTTATCCCCTCTCACTGGTAAATTACACATATGTTCATCCCTCCATCTTTGTGGAGGTAAAAGGTGAATTTGGTTTGGGATACCCTGGACCATGTCTATATTATGGAAAACCAAGGGGTGCAGGGCATCCGGGATGTTGGCCCAAATTGTATTGTGGTGATCTATATTTCAGCAAAAGGTATATTACACTGACAGGATGGTATTACCAAGATCTGATTGTCACTCAAGAGGCAGGAATATATCCTGCGTGGTGTCCTGATTTAAATAGTACTGATACTTATTTGTATCTTAACTGTTCTGGAGGAATAGTAAACAAAAATATTCTACATTTAGGGAAAAAGGATGACCCTAGTATGAAACAAATGAGCACTAGATATGCTACATTAGATTACCAAGGTCCACTCTATGCACACCCCAGCTTCTATATTCTATCTAATGGCACATATTCTAATATGTACAATGGTACAGAGGACATAGCTTTGGGAATGTAACTACCTCCTGGGGTCCCTTTTAGGCATAGTAAACCAAATATAAGATGGGTAAAAAGAACATTGACTAAGAAATTCTTACAGATTTGGAAGTTAATTGTTATAGCAATGGTATTACTTTTGGGTACACCCTTTCTTCTATTATCACATTCGGTGGTACTGCTATGGCCAAAGGTGAGCATGTTAGAGAGTATTTTGTGTGTAAATTACAAATGTATCCAATTCAACAGTGGCAGCTTTGCGTGATGTCACCACTCAGTTAGAAAGTATGCGCATATACTCTGAACATCAAGGTACAATGAAGATTTTATTCTAGCTAACTATATGTGCGAATATTTAGCCACATTATTGTTTATCCACTAAAGTATGATCTTAGCTATTATAATTGTAAAGCTCTTACCTGATAGCGTAACTAAAGATGATTTAGCTAAAAATGCTAAAAGGAGGGTCTGATAGAATTGAAATGTAGTTTTACCTCTTCCCTCTATTTTACTCCATATTATGTTAGCATTTATATGGCTAAATACATTATATTTATGTATTGTGTGTAAGATATAATGAGTTGATACAGATGCAGCGCCAGTTAGGTTGACATCTGTGGAGCCATTTTCGTTAGACAGACGCAATGTTCTGATGCAATCGAAACGGTTCCTTGCATACTCAAAACTGTATTTTGCTTATTTACGAGAAATGGTTCTTGATAAGTTTTGTTTCTTCAATGTCCATGTTAGCTCGTTAGCGCATGCCTTTCCTCTTAGATCAAGGCCTTCTCCCACCTATCTAGAGGGGAGGATAGGCCTGACAACCTTGAAATGTAGATAGCTTGTACCAGGCTGCAGGATTCAGACTTGTGTTCTGTACACCTATTGCATCACGACACCTCCCAGTATTTTTCAATGGTAGGCAGATCTTTGTAGGCTCTGCAGCATACATAACGTAACCTTATGCTTGTAACAGTCAGTCTCTCGTCCGCCATCATAATGGACTGGTCTGATTGGACTCCACTGCACTGTATAAACTAGATTGTTTGTATTCTCAACTGTGTAATCGACTCTTCATTCTTGGAAGGCTAGAGGAGGCCTCGATTGGACCGGGTGGCCCTAATCGGGTCACTTCCTTCACACGAACCGGTTCTGACTCCCACGTTCGGTGGGACAACCAAGTAAGAAAGGGAGGTGTGCCCACCTTTGCCAATCCCACCCCACAGTCAGGGGTGGCAAGGTGAAGCGGAACTATCAGTCCCCGCTATCTTGCAGATTGGGGACCCAGCCAACCAAAGAGAAGCATATGCCCCCACCCAATGGAGGGTGTCATAACAGGGGGTGAACCCACACAAAAGGAAGGAGCCCATTGGCCCAAACCCTTACTTACCTGTAACACCCCTAAATCTAGTATTTAGGGGCAGCCCCAGACAAAAACAGACCAGAAGAAGAGAAAAAGAGGGACTGAAGAAGCCGCAGTGAACTAAGAAAAGAAGGAAGCCCACTGACTTGGCCCCAGTCCTATCGGCCTGTCTACACCTCAAACCTGTTCCAGCAAAATCATGGTGTGCCCTGTAGCCAGCAGCCCTCAAGAACCTCAAGTACCTGATCTCCCTTCCAAAACCAAGACTTTGTCTCCCATGAGCACTGATTTAGCTTACTCACAGACTCTGGCTCCGGTCAAATTCATGAGTCTGCACCACTTTGCACCTGACACCACGGCCCGAATTTGAGTGGCCCAACACAACGAGAAAGTCTCCCTGGCAATCCAGACCTGAGATCTGGGGATCTCTGATTGCCTCGAATCTCCAAATGATGCCTGCAACCCCTTTCTGGAGGATCCTCTTGACCGCGACTAGAGCTGGTAAGAAAACCTGATACGTAAAGACACCCCTGCATCCAATGTCCCATAGCCTTGAAGTGGCCCATCTGATGGTGTCCCAGCATTCCCAAGCATCCCAACTTACCTCTCCAACCGGTGGTCACCTCCAGAAGATCTTCATCCCCGAGTCTGCAGTGTTTATTGCAACCAGAGAATCCCATTTAAAATCAACAGGGCCCCCGATGCCAAAACAGCACCCCACACTTAGCCGCCGCTGTGGGTGCACCTTGTGTGCTAAACCGGATCCCCCCTTTCCCTGAGCCTAACACCTAGCCCTTTGCTCCCACAACTTCCTGCCCTGCTCATGAGCAGCCACCAGCAGGAGTTCCCCTATCCCCTATTGGATAACATTGGGACTCAGCGCTCTGCACCCGGCCGTCCTAGTGCCGCTGAGGGTGTTCTGAGAGTGCGTCCTCAACCCTGGGGGAACCATAGTTTAAACACCAGAATACAAACTCCCACAAATAAGTACCTACCTGCAAACCGTTAACTTAATTTCCTTCCATAGGATTACATTGATTGTTCTCCTTGAAAATTCTTGAAAAGTGTAGAGCTGGTTTGTTTGAAACCTTGAACACATGCAAATGTACTAAAAGTGAGTTACTTACCTTCTGTATTGGAAATGTCTCACAGTGATTTCTAGGCTTATCACCCTGATTAGCAAAAGTTTACTTAAAAAGTTATCTAAAAAGTAACATGCACAGTAATCTGTTGAGTAACTGATAAGTAATTTTGAACTATTGACTTACCTCACCTGTAATTCAACCACCTGCATTCAACTGTAAATCACTGCATAAGATTTTGCAAAGTATTATTTCACTTACCTGCACTAGGCTTGCCTTGGTTCTAGAAACGAAATAACTAAAATATATTTTTGATACTAACAAATTGGTCTGAGTTCAGTCTTTGAGTGTGTGACATAAATACATAAATTCTTGCCTGTGTGTACAACAAATGCTTAACACTGCCCTCTGATAATGCCTTACTGCTCGCCAACACTGCCTCAAATAGAGAGTAAGGTGCTATCTACTTCTGCCTCTGCCTACCTTTGTGGTTCCACTTGACTCTGTGCACACTATACCTCATGTTGGTATAATATATAGAGAGCCAGGTTACTACAGCCCCCAAACCACAGTGCAACCAGTGGCGTCGATGTCAGCTTGGAGTCGCGGCATTGGTGGGACCAGAGCTGCGTTACAAAGTGGGACAGTGCTCTGTGTTCTTCACACGTGGTGTCCACAGGTCAGAACGCATGCAGTGATGGTGGTGCATCATTATCAGGAATACCAGGGTGGTGGTGTGAAGTGAGGCAGTGCGGAGTGTGATGCCCGAATAACTGACAGAATATCGACTCACAGAATATCGACCTACAGAAAAATCGATGCTGGAATATCGAAGGCAAGTATATCGACATCCTATCTACAAGGTAGGTACAAAAATATCGAAACCAAAATATCATTGTTAAAAATATTGTAATTAAAAATATAGTTTTTTTTCTGTTAAAAATAAATGTGCAAAATAAATTAAATAATACTAATAAATAAAATAAACATAGTTAAAATATTTAATAATGTTTAAAATTAATAAATAATACATCTATAATTAAACATATACATAAAATATATAATATATACATACTTAATAATAATTTTTAATAATTATTTTAAATACTTATACATTATTTATAAATACTATAAATTATGAATACATCTACACACATAAAATAATAACATAAATAAAAAGTAAATGATTATTTTAAAAAGTAAAAAAAATACTTATCTAAAATAATACAAAAAATAATAAATAGATAAATAAATAAAACTACTATTTAAAGTCCAAAAAAAACTACAGTAATGAAAACATTGGATAGCGTAGAACGTAAAATTACTATTCCCACTCCAGAAAATGCAACAGTAGGGAAACAGTGAATAACATAGGGGTAAAAATGACTATTCCAACTCCAGAGAGTGAAACAGTAGGGAAAGCGTTGGATAGCGTAGGGGTAAAAATTACTATTCCCACTCCAGAGAGTGCAATAGTAGGGAAAGCATTGGATAGCGGGTGGGTAAAAATTACTTTTCCCACTCCAGTGAGTGCAACAGTAGGGAAAGCGTTGGATAGCGTAGGGGTAAAAATTCCTATTCCCACTCCAAAGAGTGCAACAGTAGGGAAAGCGTTGGATAGCGGGAAAGTAAAAATTACTTTTCCCACTCTACAGAGTGCAACTGTAGGGAAAGCGTTGGATAGCGTAGGGGCAAAAATTACTATTCAAACTCCAGAGAGTGAGACAGTATGGAAAGCATAGGGGTAAAAATGACTGTTCCCACTCAAGAGAGTGCAACAGTCGGGAAAGCGGTTGATAGCGTAGGGGTAAAGATTACTATTCCCTCTCCTGAGAGTGCAACAGTAGAGAAAGTGTTGGATATGGGGTGAGTAAAAATGACTATTCCCACTCCAGTGAGTGTAACAGTAGGGAAAGCGTTGGATAGCGTAGGGGTAAAAATTACTATTCCCACTCCAAAGAGTGCAACAGTAGGGAAATCATTGGATAGCGGAAAGGTAAAAATTACTATTCCCACTCCAGAGACTGCAAAAGTCGGGAAAGCATTGGATAGCGTAGGGGTAAAAATTACTATTCCCACTCCAGAGAGTGCAACAGAAGGGAAAGCGTTGGAAAGCGGGTGGGTAAAAATTACTATTCCCACTCTAGGTGCAACAGTAGGGAAAGCATTGGATAGTGTAGGGGTAAAAATTACTATTCCCACTCCAAAGAGTGCAACAGTAGGGAAAGCGTTGGATAGCGGGAAGGTGAAAATTACTATTCCCACTCCAGAGAGTGCAACAGTAGGGAAAGCGTTGGATAGCGTAGGGGTAAAAATTACTATTCCCACTCCAGTGAGTGCAACAGTAGGGAAAGCGTTGGATAGCAGGTGGGTAAAATTACTATTCCAACTCCAGAGAGTGAAACAGTAGGGAATACGTTGGATAGCATAGGGGTAAAAATTACTATTCCCACTCCAGAGAGTGCAACAGTAGTGAAAGCGTTGGATATCATAGAAATGAAATATAATATACTTATAAATAATGTTTGTATTTAAAATAATTAATAATTTAAATATGAAATAACTCAACATCATTTACAAATACCCATTAATAATTATTAAAAACATAATTAGAATTGGACAATTAATTAACAATAAATACCAATAACAATTAATTAATTAATATTATTTACCAAATATTGAACAATAAAAGTTTTCAAAACAAAAAACATATTCATTATTAAAAATTGATTAGCAATTAAAAAACTATTATTTTGTACCAAAAATACTTTTTATAAAACATTAATTACCAATTATTAAAAAACAAATACTTATCAATTAAAATAAGTATTACCAATTAAAAAATTAATTACCAATTACAATCATTACCAAGTACAAACATTAATTTCTGAATAAAAAAATGAATTACCAATCACAAACATTAATTGGCAATTTAAAAAAATAAATTAACAATTAAAAAAATGTATTGCCAATTAATAATTATTTAAAAATAATATAATTATAAATACCAATAAATCAAAATAAATCATTACTTAATTACAAATAAAATACTTCAACCCAATTCCCCTATAAACCCACTACCCACTACAAAACTTAAACGTAAAAAAAATTAAAGTTCATTTGTAATTCCCCCCCAAAAAATGAATATATTTTAATTACTTTCCACCCTATTCCCCTGTAAACCCACAACCCCATCCAGTACTAAAACATAACATTGACTTAAAAATAACATTATTTATATATAAAAATAGTACACCTATAATTTAAAACAAGTAAAATGCTTAACAAAAAACATATAACACATACACATTAAATACATAATAAAATATATAACAATAATACAAGTATCGATATTAGTAACATCGAAATTAGTAACATCGTTATATTTGATATCGATATTACTGACTTTAATATTACGGTCGATATTCTGTCCAACGATATTTTTGACCTCGATATTCTTTACCTTCCATATTTCTGTAAGTCGATATTACAAACTCGATATTTAGACTGTGTACCGTGTACAAGTCATGGTGCAAGCAGCAGCTTGGTGGTGCCATCGGATTGTTTTCTGGTTAGATCAAGTTTGACCATGGTTGTGGTGTGAATTTCAGTGGTGCCCTCTGCAGTGCCTTCTGGTCACGGAGCCAGCAGTGGTGTCGTTAATGGCCTCAGGTTACCTTTTCTCTTCTGTGGCTGCTGAAACATCCAGTTCTAGTTTGAGAAGCCAGTAGCCAGAACATGATGAAGTCTTGATTTCCCTGAGACTTCCAACAGGAGGCAAGCTCTAGTTCAAGCCCTTGGAGACACTTAGGAGGCACAGTCCTGTCCTTTCTTTGACCAAGACTAAGGGTGGGCAGAGTTGGCAGAGTGCCACAATGTGGAGTTGCCTAACAACTCTGTGGAATCCTGATCTGCTCTAACCTGCATGCAGGCAGCATAACTGGAGGGCTCCTGACGCCTAGAATGCCACCTGCTTGGCTTACCTGGATCTGGCATTTGCAGTCCTCCCCAGATGTACAACGTAGCGGTTTTGCACCAAAGAGGAGTCCACCAGGAGGAGGAGGAGCGCCCGGGCATAGCAGAGAACACCAGGACCGGGTAAGCCATGACGTCCTTCCTAGGGGTAGGTAGCAGGGGCAAACTCCGCCACGCTGCGCAATCTGAGTTTTTGCCATACTCCATGTTCCGAGTGTAGCACGGAGTTGGCAAAACTGAGTTCAGGCATACTATCACCATTGCTCTGTCTTCTCCCAATGGAGAACTATGCCTGTAAAATGTTAAAAGGCAACTTCCATGTTAAGCCTATGGGACGAATAGCCTTGCATTAGTGAAAAACAAATATACAGTCTTTCACCATCAAGACATGTAGAACACACCAGTACATGGCCTACCTTTTACATACACTGTACCATGGGGATACCTTGGGCCTAACTTAGGGGAACCTTACAGGCAAGAGAAAGAAAGGTTAGGGCCTGGCAAGTGGGTGCACTTGCCAGGTCGACATGGCAGTAAAAACTGCATGCAGACACTGCAATGGCAGGTCTGAGAACCCTTTGAAAGGATACTTGTGTGGGTGGCACAATCAGTGCTGCAGGTAAACTAGCAGCCTTTAATTCACAGGCCCTGGGCATACATGTGCACATTACTGGAGACTTAGTAGTAACTCAAATAAGCCAATCATGGAAACGCCTTTCCATAAACACAATTTGCATGAAAAGCATATTACTTTTGCACTGTTTAGCAGTGGTAAAGTGCACAGAGTCCTAAAACCAGCAAAAAGAAGGTAAAAAACGGGAGGACAAAAAGCAAAAAGTCTGGGGGTGAACCCGCTGAAAAAGGCAAGCTGAACATAAACTTTAAAACAGTCAATACTTCAGCTCAATCAATATTATACCTACATTCAATGTATTATATATATATATATATATATATATATATATATATATATATATATATATATATATGTAGAAGCTCCACAAACGCCACTTCCAGAACTACACAAGAACGGCGAGGCAGGCAGAGAAGGAGACGGACCACGAAATTTACAGGTTCTTGGCTTTATTGCAGTTGGTACAACAGGAGGGCAATACGCGTTTCGGGCTTCAAGAGCCCTTGTTCACATGCAAAGAACTAGTGCAGCATTTTTGTTTTTAAATGTTTTTAGGTGAGTGACATAAGCTCCGCCCTTCCAACGGTCATATGACTATAGACATAGAAAAAATCTTGTATAAATACTCATTCTTCGTGCAAATACGCAAAGTAAGTTTAAACACAAATTTTACACATGCCAGTTAAATACTTAACCATAGCAAATTGACATTTCATCATTGAAAATCTTTTTATGAAAATGTCACTAAAAGCAGTTATCTAAAAAAATATGACTGGATAAATCCATATAATGCAAAATTTCTAAGTCTATAGTAAAAATATTTAAATGTTATTGGAATAGGCTGAAGATAAAGTGCAAATAACAGTGCTGAACTAGAACAGTGTCTAACTGTACATAAAGTGCCAACACACGTGCTACAAGGAATAACCACAATATAAAATATTGTAAATACATGATAAAAAGAACCTGTGTAAAAAAATGCATTAATGCTTAATTTGACAATTAGGAAAAATCACAATTTTGTCTTTTTTAAAAAAAAGCATAATTTAAAACATTTTATGCAGGTATAAAATACTTTATCATGTTAAAAAGAGATAAACAACACCCATAAAAAGTGCTAAAATTCTAAATAGTGATAAAAGTGGATTAAAATGTGGAGGTGAAGAGTAATTAACTGCTGTGTCCGAGGCTAACAAGGAACTTGACTAGCCACGGAATACAGGAGATTTAGGACATAGGAATAGTCTGCACAAAATAAGGAACAGTTAGCAAAAACTCAAGACTCATGGAGCAATCAACTCTAGGTAACAGGGAACCTGACTACCTGAGGAAAAAACAAAGGTGTATATGAGCAGGGGAAGAGATTTTAGAGAAAGTTTCTCAAGTCTTCAGTATTGTTGAGACCGTTGGGCCATTTGCTGTCATATTCAAGAATGAATCGAGATTCTAGTTGCCTCAGTTTGAGTTCTCGATTACCCCCGCGCCTGAGAGGGGGAACTGAGGCTACTACATAATAAGATAGATTGTTGACATCTTTATTATGTATGCTTTGAAAATGACGAGCCACCGGATAGGATTGGTCACAGTGTAAGATGGCCCTAATATGCTGCAAAATCCTGACGTGCACCTGCTGCTTGGTACTGCCTATATAATTAAGGCCGCAGGTGCACGTCAGGACATATACAGCATACTCGGTCTTGCAAGTATGGTTGCCAACAATAGGAGTCTCCACTGATGTAAATGGAGTACTGTAGTGGGTTTTATTGGTGCCAAATTGGCAAGCCCTACACGAGGAACACTTACGAAACCCCGGCGTTGGTTGTAACCAAACTGCCTTTTGTTTTAATTCAGGACTACTTTGATCCAGTACTGTCCCCATGCTGTGTGCTCTGCGGAACGTTACCAATGGTTTGCTTGGTAACATATTTCCTAGCACTGTGTCAGTCAGAATAGTAGGCCAATTACGGTTGATTATTTGTCTGATCTTTCTCTCCTGACAGCTAAATGCAGTGATGAATCTCGGGCATTCATTGGAGATTTCCGCTTTAGAATTGACAATGTCAGAAACATTTTCAGTAGATTGAGGAAATAATGAGGATCTAGGTCTTTTGTCGGCTCTCGCCAGAGCCCGATCAAACACCCTATCAGAATACCCTCGAGCTTTAAGCCGTATCCTCAAATCTTTAACGCATTTGAGAAAGTTTTCATTGGAGCTACAAATTCTTTTGATTCTGAGAATTTCTCCTAAAGGTATATTGTCAATAGTGTGCATGGGATGGAGACTGGAAGCGTGCAGGGTTGTATTACCTGCAGTTGCTTTTCTATGTAGGGTCGTTTGTAGTCGATTGTCTGTATCTACATAGACACTGACATCCAAGAATTCTATTTGTTTAGCACTGATATGGGACGTGAATTTTAAATTGAGAGTGTTATCATTAATTTCATCAATGAATTGTAGGGCTTCTTTTTCGTCTCCCTGCCAAACTATAAAGATGTCATCGATGTAACGTAAAAATTTAACAATTTTTTCCTTGACCCAAGTCCGGTGTGTGACGTTGAGGACCCGCTCCTCCCACCAGCCCACGTGCAAACACGCGTAGCTGGGGGAGAAGCAAGCCCCCATCGCCACACCTCGGAGTTGTCTCCATACATCCTTTCCAAACGAAAAGTAGTTATTAAGTAAACACCATTCAATTAAACTCAAAATCATTTTGTTATGCTGGTGAAATTCAGATGGCCTTTGTCCCAAAAAATGTGCAGTTGCATTTAAACCACAACTGTGGGCAATACTGGTGTAGAGTTGCTCAACGTCTAAAGTTATGAGTAGCATGTCCTCCTGCCACTCCAGGTCCTCTATTTTATCCAAAAAGTCACTTGTATCGCGAACATAGCTGGGCAGTTCGCTTACCAAATTTTGAAGGAAAAAATCTATAAAGCGTCCAACATTTTCCCCACTGCTGTTAATAGCAGAGATGATTGGCCTGCCGGGTATCGGTAATATTCCTTATATATATATATATATATATATATTACCTTATACTTCATGAAAATGTCTTCACTTCTAAACCGATAAAGTGCAATGTGACATTGCGTCAACATCTCAGATTTCACCTTCTCGATTACCAATTTTTCTCCACGCGTCTGACAGTGGCGCCCATATTAATAAGCCTTTCATTAATGCTTATATCCCTCTCTATGCAAAAACAGCCTTTTATAAATTGTCAGAAAACGGGAAAGCCTCTGCTGAAATCCAGGGGGTTTGGGGTCCACCCAAGCAGATGTGATACTGTCAGGTGGTGCTTTCAGTACCTGCGCCGGAGCAGAGATGGTTTTTCCCAATGCCCCACTCAGGAGATCCTCCGGTACAACACACACACATATATGTATATATATATATATATATATATATATATATATATATATATATATATATATATATATATATGAAATTCTGTTGGTTTATTCCCTATCTGTAAATATATGTAATTAATTACCTATATTTATTCTGTATTTTTACAAATTTTTTATACACAGGGTGTTTTTATATTATTTACTTATTTATGATTATGCTTGCTTGGATCATCAAATGCTTTTATCATGTTTTTAATTTTAGCAAAATGTGGTCTTACCTAATTGTTGAAAATACTATGATGAGGCAAATGTTTACAAGCTGGTTTATCATGCACATTGGCACTTTTTCTTCCTCTAGACAAAATATTTGTCAAAATTGGTCTTTTGCACTTTTTGGACATGCACTGTTTGTCACTTTAAAAATAGCACAACAAGATCTTACCCATTTATGACTTTGTTCCTGTTGAACATTGTATAAATATTCTAACTATTTAAAGAAGAACTTTTTATAATTCGCCTTTTTTTGCCCCCCTTTAGATACAAGTATTTTGATGGATTTATCCGGAGACTTCTGGCTCAAACTTGTGTACATATATGATTTTATTTACATGTATCTATGTATTTATACGGACATATAGGCTTTTCTATTTTGAATATGTCTTGGATTTCCATGATCACATGACGTATTGAGGGGGCGGATGGGATTGGGGAAAGTGTGCACTATAAAAATAAAAAACGTACAAACATTGGTTGCATGTGAACAAGGGCTCTAGTAGCCCGAAACGCGTTATGCACTTTTCCACGAACTTGAGCAAATAATAAAGAAACCTGACATCTGGTCTTGTGGTCTGTCTCCTGTGTTTCGGTGACGAAAGGAGTTTCTTGTGGATATATAAATATATATATATATATACATATACATATATATATATATATATATATATATATATATATATATATATATATATATATATATATATATATATATATATATATATATATATATATATATATATATATATATATATATATATATATATATATATATATATATATATATATATATATATATATATATATTACATACTGGCAGTCAGTAGTTATAGTTAGGACCTAGTTTCCATAGGAAATCCGCAACATTCTATTGGGAATAATTTTTGCGCCGGTTGACGAATTTGCGTGTAATTTCCCCAAATTTAGGCCAGCTCCGCTCGGCTCTTTCCCTGGAAGTTTCGGGCGGATTCGTCATGTGGGGGCGGAGAAAAAAGGGGGGTCCCAAAATGTGTTTTCCCCATGTTAATTTCCATAGGACGTTCAGACACGGCTACAGCCCGAACCGCTGAATGGAATTACACCAAACTTTGCAAAATTGTAGGGACTGGTACGCAGAAGTGCCTGCTAATTCCTAACTATAACGTGAGTGAAACCTATGTTTTTTTCAGTGAATATATATATATATATATATATATATATATATATATATATATATATATATATAAACACACACAGGTTTGGCGTGCTTAAGCCGTCTTCCACGGCGGGCTCTCGACGGGGAACGCCAACCCCTATAATTCAACACACTCCTGGTTGCAGCACTTCATCAATCGAAAAACCAGAGTCGGAGCCCAAATCAGATGCGGTGTTGTCAAGTTTATTCGGCAAAGGAAACACCCAACGCGTTTCGTGATCCGCTGATCAACCGTGAGAAAGTGATCAGCGGATCACGAAACGCGTTGGGTGTTTCCTTTGCCGAATAAACTTGACAACACCGCATCTGATTTGGGCTCCGACTCTGGTTTTTCGATTGATGAAGTGCTGCAACCAGGAGTGTGTTGAATATATATATATATTACCTACTGGCGATAGCCAGTAGGTATATATAGTTAGGATTTTTTCTCTATGGAACTTTTGAAAATTCTATGCCTAATAACTTTGGCGTTTGTGGACGGAATCGGCTGAAATTTTCAGGAAAATGGCACATTTTGTTTCTGAGCAGCCCCTGAATTTGGTGGGGTTTCGTCAAGGGGGGGCTGAGAAAAAAAGGGGGGTCCCAAAACGCGTTTTTTGCATTGAGTTTTCCATAGGGCGGTTGGACTCACTTTTAGCTCGAACGGCTGAATGGATTTGCACGAAACTTGGCAAAATTGTAGGGACTGTTAGCCCGATGTGCCTTTGCTAGGTCTCAATATATGTGCTTCAGTGGATTTTGAGAAATTAAGGTTTAAAACAAGATATATATCTGTAACAGCGCTCCGGCAGCGCTCCGGTTCGCGAACTTTTCGCGTATCGGAACTTTGCGAAGCGAAGCTGATTGGCTCTCCGGTGTCTGTCAACATTCTAAACAGTCCGGAGCGGCCGCCATCTTGTCTCTCGGTAGGATCGAGAGACAAGAGGAGGCCAAAACAAAGGGGGAAATGAAGGAAAGGGGGCAAGGTAGACCCCTTCTGACCCCCTAGGATTGATGAGGGGGATATTATAGAGCCACGCCGGGCCCAAAAAAAAAAAAAAAAAAAACAGATTATTTCGCCGTAGAGACGCGTCTTGGTTCGCGAACTGGGCAGCTAACCGGGCAGCTACCGGGAAGCTAATCGGCAGTGTAACGGGAGTCTGAGGAGAAGCTGATTGGCTGTTATCATTGTAAACAGTCTGGAGCGGCCGCCATCTTGTCTCTCTGTGGGATCGAGAGACAAGAGGTGGAAAAAAAAAAGGTGTAAATGAATGAAAGGGGTAAGGCAGACCCCTCCTGAACCCCTAGGATTGATGAGGGGGCTATTAAAGTTCCCTGGGGGGTGAAAAAAAAATATTTGTGATTTTTCGCGGTAAAGGTGCTTCCTGGTACGTTAACCGGGCAGCTAACCGGCAGCGTAACGGGAGTTCGACATATTGTGTTTTTTGAACGTTTGTGATATGTGCACGTGTGGATTTTGTCTAATTAAGGTTAAAAAAATATATATATATCTTTAAGCGTGTTCTGGCGCGCTTACGTTTTGGGTTTGGTTTGCGCTGCAGAGACGATACGTCACGGTTATGCGATGCATCATGAGGCGTCTCACGGGCTACGTGATACGTCACTTAATAAAGAATATATTTTACAGCTATAGATATTAGCTTTTAAAAAACCAATGAAATTCACAGAAAAAACCATAGGTTATAGACCATATATAGTTAGGAATTTGCATTTACAAAACCTTGAAAATTCACTGAAAAAACCATAGGTTATAGACCATATATAGTTAGGGATTAGCATTTAAAAAACCTTATTTTATTTGCACAAAACCATTGAAATTCCATATATAGTTAGTTGCACTAACTATATATCGCGGACCCGCAATCCACTGCTAATGATGTCACATATTACATCATTCATGACATGGTCAGTGACATCACTGATGACATCACTGATGACATCTCAAATGACATCACTGATGACATCACTGATGACAACACCCAGTGACTGTATGTTTCTGTAAAGTTAAAATATGTCTTACATATTGAAGAATGAGTGGATGTATAAGTGTCTGGATGAAGGATTTAGTAGGTGCATGACTGACTGTATGAGAGAATGATTAAATGTGTCTCACTGAGTGCATGGGTTAGTGATTAAAGTGTCTTAATTTGGCAATCAATATTTATGTTCTTCTGTAAACTGCTGCATGTTTAAATCAGTAGCTATATCAGTAACTATATGGGTTATTGAATGGTTGCCCAAGTATTTGTATGGGAGACTGAGTGTGTGTGTGGGTGGCTGGGAGGTGTATAACTCTGTGCATAGATGTGTGAGCGGTTGATTCCCTAGGTGTATGGGTTCAAAAGTGCATGTAGAAACAGCTGTATGGACAGTTGACTGTGTGCATGAGTATATTGGTGAGTGAATGGATATCTCAGTTCTACATGTCAAAGTAAGTACATATGTAAAACACACTCCATGTGAGAGTTGACATATATAAATAACTGAACATAAGAGTCAGTGAATGTGAGAGTGGCTGTATGAATCATTGTGAACTTGTATCAAGGATTGTATAAGAGAGTAAATATGTGTTAGTATATGTTTGAATAAGTAAGGTGTGTATAACTGTATAGTTAAGGAAATGGAGATGTGATTGATTCTTTGCATGACTGAATAGGTGTGTGAGTAACTCCATGGATGTGTGACAGTCTGTGAGTGCCTGTTTACACTGAGTGTATCAAAGGTTATATTAGAGTCTGAAGATGTATTATCACATAAATGATATCATCAGTGATGTAATCAGTAATGTCAAATGAGATGTCAGTGATGTCATCAGTGATGTCATTTGAGATGTCATCAGTGATGTCATCAGTGATGTCATTTGAGATGTCATCAGTGATGTCATCAGTGATGTCACTGACCATGTCATGAATGATGTAATATGTGACATCATTAGCAGTGGATTGCGGGTCCGCGATATATAGTTAGTGCAACTAACTATATATGGAATTTCAATGGTTTTGTGCAAATAAAATAAGGTTTTTTAAATGCTAATCCCTAACTATATATGGTCTATAACCTATGGTTTTTTCAGTGAATATATATATATATATATATATATATATATATATATATATATATATATATATATATATTTTTTTTTTTCTTTAACAAAGGGGGCGGCACAACTGGATACTAAATTCAGCTTTTATTCACACAAACACTCCACCAACACGTTTCAGCCTCACGGCTTTTCTCACGGTGACCGTGAGAAAAGCTGTGAGGCTGAAACGCGTTGGTGGAGTGTTTGTGTGAATAAAAGCTGAATTTAGTATCCAGTTGTGCCGCCCCCTTTGTTCAAAAATTAATTTTGGGGCTTGGATCCAGCTCTTGGGTTGAGCACACGCTGTCGAGCGCTCTCAGGCTTTGAAGGATCACTTTGGATTAATATATATATATTTATATAGACACATATACACATATATCACAATACAAAGCAGTACATACATCTGTTAGTATATTCACACTGGCTCAACTACAGAATCACCCTGTTTCATTAGTATTATCAACTTATTACAGGGTTCAGGAAAAGTGCAGTCAATCCACTGAACAAAGTAGATTTACTAATCCAAGGTTCCATCAACTAATTGATTTATTAAAATGTAGCATTTAAAGTAATCAAAAGGAACTTTAATATAATAAAAGATATATCATATAATGTTACGAAGGATGTATTGTCAACACTGAAGTCCCAAGAGGCCTTATAGATCTGCAAGACCCTCTGCAGGAATCAGCGTTGAAAAGGGAATACACCTGAACATAAAAGCATACCAATAAGACACAAAACTAAAGATAGTCAAACCAATACGCCCATCTAAACTGTGCATCACCTCATCACATTGAAAGCACCTCCATATGACCACATATCCTCCAAGTGAAAACCATAGTGATGTTAATTTACCCATGTTAACACAAAATGAAATATCCAATGTAAGGTACATCACATCCAGTGTCTGAACATAAGCTCACTATCGAAAATACTTAGCCTCTACAAAAATACCTTGCTTCCACAGTAATGGCTCCACAAAAGATGCCCAATATAACACACCAGTTGTACTGTAATGTCAAAGGCAAAACTTCCATTAGCTAGGTTTGTTTAATGCACTTTAACAAGCACACATATTCAACACAAAGGCACTAAACAGTCTTACCCTTTCACAACTTTGACACAGGTTATTTTGTCTTGAAAACACAAATGAATTCAGATCCTAAGATCACCACCATTGAAGTAGCAATATATATTCAAGCACTTATTCAGCCATATTGAGCCTAACACTTACTTGTACTCCATTTCACCATGTCAAATATAGATCTCCGGTCTCACTCGGCTGTACTCTCACGAAGAAACATGGTAAAAACTCCTGTCTCGGCTCAGGCTTGACCCTTGAAAATCACGTGTGCATTAAAGAAGTACAGAAGACATTTTATAATGGCCCAGAAACAGTATATATGAAGCGCACAATCAGTACCTAAACAATTACGCACAGGTGTCCAATCTAAAAATAACTGGATGAGGCTCCAAGGAACAATCTAAAAATGAAATGATCTAAGCCTACTTAATAGGCAGTTGATGCCACCTATTTTATGGTAGTCTAACTGCAACTTCAGCTATCAGAAGTCAAGAGTTAATATAAGCCTGTCATTCCGTTTGAATATTTAGAAACCGATATTTCAGGACAGAATCATAACTTCCCAAAATATCTTTTTCATATGAAGTTTGGAGGCATCATGTCACCTAGACCTATCAAAGTGTGGCCAAAGTATGCCACTCCACATGTTGATTCAATCCTTTGTCCACTTCTTGCCAGAGTATTCGACACATTAGGTCAGAGGTGTTTATTCTCTTCCAAACCTTTAAATAGTCTCCTTTTATTGCAATAATCTGATTTGCTAACCCAAATTCTAGCCCTATCTAGGCCGGTGAGGCAATAAAGGGGAGACAAAATGTAAATATGTTTGTAATAATATTGTTTAAAATTAGAGTCTTTACCACGTAGTGCCTCACTTCCATTGAAGATAGTAGGTAGTATTTTTCCAGTTATTACCTTTAGCTGTGGGATGTGGCTTGATCCACCCAGAAACCTCTGTAAAGTATAGAATGCTAAAAGTGGGGTATTGCCTCTCCTGCTCAAATCTATATTGTTCTGCTGAAAGGAACATTTGTTGTCGAAAAGTACCCCCAGATTAACGGTGGGCGGCCAGCTACGCTCCGTGCACGGAGTGTGCGTAGTGCCGCCTACTCCGCATTTTGCGGAGCTGGCGGAGCCAGGCGGCACTACGCACGCTCCGCAGACGGAGCGTAGCTGGCCGCCACCCGCCTCCCTCCCGCCCTCCCTAAATACTTTGAAATAAAGGAATAAAATAATTTAAAAAGCACTTACCTTGCCGCCGCTGCCCGCCGCGTCCCCGGGGCTCACTATCTTCCGTCTTCCGTCCGCTTTACTAATGCGCATGCGCGGGCGGCCGCGCATGCGCATTAGTAAAGAGGGCGGGAGGGAGGCGGGTGGCGGGGCTGGCGGCCAGTGGTGTTTGCGGAGTGGGGCTACGCGGAGTGCGGAGGTGGGCGTAGTTTCTCGCCCACTTCGCGTAGCTCCGCGAAGCCCCACTCCGCGAACTCCGCCCAGGGTTGCCCCAGATTCCTGTATGTTTTCACCTGCTCCAGTTAACGTCCTTGTATGTATCACTTATCCTTTCTCTGTATTCTGTGGCTTACTTCCATACCTTTTGTCTTTTTCGCATTTATGACCATGCCATTTCCAGAGAGTAGTTTGATATTGTGTCTAAAAGGAGTTGCAATCCAACCTTTGTCTGGTTTATAAAAATGACATTGTCACCAATAAGTTTGATATATACTTTTCAGCTAACTTGGGGGTTGCAGGTTTTTCTACAGTGCCTGTGGAAAATCTAACAAAAATAAATTAAATAATTATGGAGCAAATATGTATCCTTGCTTTTGCTCATGGGAGGTTTCAATTTTTCTAGGTATGCATGAACCATTTCCTATTCTCACCCTGACCCAGGTCAGAGTACAACTGAATTGCCATTAGGATATAAGCAGAAATTCCTTATTTAACCAGTTTTTGCCAGAGAGTGAGACACAGTAGCCCCAGGTATCTTGTACTCTTTTCCACTCTATCCCTCTCCAGTTCAAGGGTGGTATCCCGAAAATGATACCCTTGAGGCTGAACAGGAGTCAGGGGTGAGTCCTTCATCCTTGTGCCCATATATGTGGGCATCTGTACCCTCAGTTTAGGAGTGGAATGCCTAAACGGCTGACTTTTCAGACTGTCCTGGTGATGGAGCAAGGTTTCGCTCGTAAAGAGACTTGCTTGGACTTAATCCTCTCGAAATAAAACATAATGCACTAATAAACAAGTTTTGTCTTACTAATAACGCACCACACGACATTTCTAGCATCAAGGGGAACCTTGTGTATGTGTCTTTACTAATAGTAACTCAAGTGACCTAATATGGCCACCACAATGTAGGAACTTTTCTGCGCTTGCGTCTGTCACACTCTTGTGACGTGACGTATTCTCTGCTTTGGTGGGAAATCTTTGCTTCTGCTCACTAGAACTAAAGATGGCTGCTCTATGTTTTCACATGCTAACGCTTGCATTGCTGCTTTTACTAAATTGTTTGTTCTGCTTAATTCCTAATGCCATAGTTAAAAATAAAGTGATGGGAATAGAGTTGAGATAAGTGGTATACAGTGCATTCATTTATTCTTTGTTCTAAAACTATTCTTTTTAACTTTGCTATTAGCTCGTGTTTGGACCAATCAAGTATAATGTTGCTCCATCTTGGGTCCCTTGACTGCGCATGTGTTGAAATCTCCGAGTCCACAAGCCATGACATTGAATCAGTGCCAGCAACAGACTTGCCTGAGAAACTCGTGAGAAACTCACCCTTTGACCTCTCAAAGGACAGTTGAATGTACCTGTAGTGGTCCCTTTAAGTGGCTCGCGCTATTCACGCGACGCATCGCGTGAATAGCTATTCTATCTATTGTAATGTTTTGAAATGTACGACCACGTGTGTGTGGTTGCGCATCATGTTATGTTTTGATATGGCACCCTCGTGCGATGCGGTCGTTCAGCCGGTTTCCCTAACGTATGTACAGTCTCCGTTGGGATCTACTGCTGAACGGAAGCATCGCGCATCGGGTGGAGTTTACCTTATCTTTGGAATAAACCAAATCTATCTACTTACAATTCTTGAGTGGATTATTCATCCCTTAACATTTGGCGACGAGGGTGGGATATCAAAACATAACATGATGCGCGACCACACACACGTGGTCGTACATTTCAAAACATTACAATAGATGGAATAGCTATTGGCTATTAACATTTGGCGACGATCAGGAACTAAACTCCACACCATTCCCACGCAACATTTTTGTCAAGTTTTTCAAAATTCTTGACCCACCTCGTCTTGTCAACGAAGCTTTTCCTTCCGATTCCTTATGCGCGACCGACTCATACCAAGCATCAGGATTGACCATTTTAAACTTTCTTCAACCATTGGCCAAAAGAAGACATCGGCGAAGAAGACGTCAGTAAGGATTGGCTATTGAAAGCTGAAAGCTGAAAGCTGCAAGTCGTCCATATTTCCTTCCTCCACGGTGATTCGTCAGTGTTTCATCCAATCACTGTAACACCTCAAACAACCATCGATTTTGATTCACTCCTGCTATTTCTTTGTTTATACGGAGAGTTGAAGTGAAAGACGGCTTAACTCGAGACGGCTTAACTCGACTGAAATATTTACGGTAAATTCAATCCTCAGCGCATTGCCTCAGCGATGCGCACGCTTTTAAATTAACTGTTCAACTATTCATTTTGGTAGCGCATTGTTTCAGCGATGCGCACGCTTTAAAAGTTATCTGTTTATCTATTGATTTTGGCGCATTGCTTCAGCGATGCGCACGCTTTGAAGTTATTTGTTTGAATATTGATTTTGGCGCATTGCTTCAGCGATGCGCACGCTTTAAAGAGACATATTATCTATTCATTTTGGCTCATTACTTCAGCGATACGCACGCTAGAAAATTTACCTGTTTGACTTACATTTACTACAGCGATGCGCACGCTTTAAATTAACTGCCTCATTTTACTTTTACAACTTTTAGCGATGTTCAAACTTTTCTAACTGTTACTTACCAACTTTAATTCGTATTTTTCTATTGTTTCCTTGATCATATTACTGTGTAACTGTTTTCAGTATGGATAATCTTCATTTTCAGCATATTACACAACCCCTTCATTTCTTAAATAAGCCAGGAAGTCCAGAGATAATTTGGAAAGAGTGGTTTTCAATTATTTGAAAACCACATTGTTGCTATTGATGCGGTTGATTTTTCTCCTGAGCGTAAATTTGCTATTCTGTTTGGCTGTTTAGGTCAAGCAGCTCAACGTATTTTTAAAAGTATACCTCCTATACCTCCCCCTGCTGGCCAAAGTGGTGATCGTACTTGGAACTTATACATTGAAGCTGTTGCCAGGTTAAAAAAACAATTTGCTGAAGAACCGAATATTATGTTAGAAAGACATAATTTTTATTCTAGGAAACACAATGAGGGCGAAAAGGTTGAGGAATATATTTCAGCTCTCAGAGTCCTGGCCACAACATGTGAATTTGGTCCCCTTTGTGACAATTACATCAGAGACCAATTCGTTTTTAATTGTTCATCTAGGAAAATTAAAGAGAGAATTTTAGGTTGCAAGAACCCTTCTCTTAATGAGGTAATCGAATTGTCTTTAAGTATTGAACGTTCTGCAATTACCAGCAAAGTTATGTCAGAGTCATCTAAAGGGAGTATTAATGTAATTAGTCCTTCTGAACCCAAACCTGACAATGATGTATGCTCTGTAAATGTTAGAAACAGAAACCCTAAATTTACTCAAAGAAGACAAAACCCCTTTTGTTACAGATGTGGTTCAAAGAACCATTTAGGTAATTTCCAGGGATGTCCTGCTATGAATAGACGCTGTACTTCTTGTAAAAAAATAGGTCATTTTCAAGGGGTATGCAGAAATGTGAAGAAAAGTCCTTCTGTCAATAATATTGAATCCAATGTATATGATGAATGCTCTGATGCTTTTTCTAACATTGTGGTTACATTAGATGACAATGGTCTAGTTGATGACATAAAAGGCCCTTTATGTTCTGCTATTATTGACAACGTATCTTTACAAGTCATGGCTGATTCGGGCTCACCTTACACTATCCTAAGGGATTCTACTTTCTACGATTTATGGAAAAGAGAGGTGAAGTTGTGTAAATCAGATGTTAACCCTAAAGCGTTAGGAGAAAAAGACATAGACATGATTGGTTACTTTGAGGGTTTAGTACAATGTCTAGGTAGAGAGACGTTTACCAAAATCTATGTAGTAAAAAAAGGGAAGAACATTGTTGGTTGGAAAGACCTAGCTCGTATGGGCCTATACCTAGTTCCTGGTGATGACAATCCGGTTAAGGTTGGGGAGTTACCGAGTACTAGAATTGACTGCATGGCTGTGGAACAACCTGTTGATGTGAAACTTTTAATGGAAGAATTTAAACCTGTATTTAGCGACAATGTCGGTAGCTTTGATGGTTTTGAACATAAAATAAGACTCATTCCAGGAGCTCAACCTATAGCTCATAAAGTCAGATCTGTTCCTTTAAGTGTTCGTGCAGAATTAGATAAATCTTTAAAAGATTTATGTGTTCAAGGAATTATTAAGCCCGTTGATTCCTCTCAGTGGGTCGCGCCCATCGTAGTCGCTCGCAAAAAGACTGGCGAGATTAGGCTCTGTGCTGATTTACGCGGTCTAAACAAAAATATTATTGTTGATTGCCACCCCCTACCAAAGATTCACGAATTACTTGCTAATCTGGGTGGAGCTAAGTGGTTCTCCCTGATTGACTTAAAGTCAGCTTACCACCAAGTTCCTCTCTCAAAAGAGTCACAAGAATTAACCACTTTCATTACACCCTTTGGTGCATTTAAATTTTTACGACTCCCTTTTGGCCTAGCTTCAGCTGGGAGTGTCTTTCAGAAACTTATGGATTCGCTATTCAAAGAAGTCCCCGGGGTTCAAGCTTACCTTGATGATATATTAATATTTGCTAAGTCTTTTGAAGAACATAACACAATTTTGAGGCGAGTCCTCACCATATTGATGTCTAAAAAAATGACTGTCCGTGGGGACAAATGCAAATTTGCAGTAAAAGAGCTGGATTATTTAGGACATACCATATCTAGGGAAGGGATTAGACCGAAATTCTCTGTGGTCAGAGCAATAGAAGATGCCAAACCTCCATCAGACAAGGACTCTCTTAGATCTTTTCTTGGGCTAGCAGAGTATTACGCTAGATTTGTCCCTGCTTATGCAGAGTTGGTAGAACCCTTAAGGAGTTTGCTAAGAAAGGGCTGCAGTTTTACCTGGTCTCCTGATCTAGATAAAGTTTTTAATGATGTTAAGAAACTAATTGTGTCTGCCAAAGCTCTTCACGCATTTAGGGATGATTGTCTTTCCTCTATAACTGTGGACGCTAGTATGTCTGGTCTAGGAGCAGTGTTAACCCAGAAAGTTAAAGGGAATGAACAAACAGTTGCGTTCGCTTCTCGCTCACTTAAATCATTTGAGACTAGGTATAGCACAATCGAAAGGGAAGCTTTGGCTTGCGTGTGGGCCGTACATAAGTTTAGAACATATATTTGGGGCAGGAAGTTCGAACTTGTCACTGATCACAAACCACTCGTTTACATTTTTGAAAAGGTTGATTCTTCCTGTATGTCTGCCAGATTAATGAGGTTAGTCAGTAAATTACAAGAATTTAATTTTGAAGTGAAACACATTAGCGGTGGCAAAAAATTTTGAGCTGACTGCCTTTCAAGACTTTCTATGATTAAAGATGATGATGATGACATGTCCCCGGAGGATATTGAGTGTGTCGCTTTGGTTGACGCTGTAGGTAACCTTTCTTCTGTCTTGTCAGAGGTTGATTGGAAAGAAACCGGCTCTAATGATCCTGTTCTGCAAAAAGTCATGCACTACACTACTCATAATTGGCCTGAACCCAGGTGTTTAGAAGGCGAATTGCGCAGATTTGCACAGATAGCGGGTGAGCTTTCAGTTGAGAATAACATTGTCCGTAGAGGGGACAAATTTATTCCTCCTTTCAAGCTATGACCTTTAATTATTGAGGAAGCTCATAAAGGGCACTTAGGGATCACTAAGACCATTATGAGGATTAAGGAACACTACTGGTGGCCTTCTTTAGATATCCAGGTCAGGAGATTAATTGATTCCTGCCCCGAGTGTCTAGTTTCGGATAAGCATTGGCACACGATGAAAATGCCATTATGCCCAACCGAATTCCCCCAAATGGCATGGGAAAAAGTTGGAATTGATTTTTCAGGACCTTACTCTATCCTTGATCAGGAATGTAAATATGTCATCTTATTGGTTGATTACTATTCTAAGTGGATGTACCACGAATTTGTCAAATCTCCTGATTCTGATTCAACCATTTCATTTTTGAAAAAGATTTTTGACATAGAAGGATCCCCTAAAGTACTAGTTAGTGATAATGGTACACATTTCATTTCGGATAAAATGAAGGAATTTCTTGGTGGTCTTGACATTAAACAACTTAAAGTTGCATTGTATTCCCCATCTTCTAATGGTCTGGTAGAAAGAGGAAACAAAGTGATCAAAGAGGGTATACAGACAGCAATCGCTTGTGGCGCAAAGGTAGTTAATTTCATTAAGGAGAAAGTTTGGCATTATAATACATCTCCCCACTGCACTACAGGTGTTTCTCCTTTTGTTTTGTTGAGGAACAGGAGTTCACATTCTAAATTGTTTCCCTCATGGCTCAAGAAATTGTCTGGAGA
This sequence comes from Lissotriton vulgaris, assembly GCF_964263255.1. NCBI lineage: Eukaryota > Metazoa > Chordata > Amphibia > Caudata > Salamandridae > Lissotriton > Lissotriton vulgaris. Next base: position 236,862 of record NW_028240639.1, on the reverse strand, counting down.
TGAGAGTATCGATTTAGACGCTGTTCGCAAAAATGTGGTTAAAAACCAATTGAGTATGAAAAAGAAATTTGATTCTAAGTCTAACTTTTCATCTGTGGATATTTCTACAGATGACTGGGTTTTGATTAAGAAACCTATTAAAGGTAAAAAGGGAGAATCAAAGTTTTGTCGGCCATTAAGGGTTCTCAAAGTCAGTAAGGGCGCTGCTTTTGTGGATAATAAGGGTTGGTGGAACAAACGTCACTTAGTCAAGGTTTCACCCCGTCAAGCAGGCATTATCAAGGACTTTAAGAGGGAACCTAATGAGGAGTTTGAGTGGTGTCATTGGTTGAACGATCCTATTTCTGTCAACAACAGTGCTGACAATCAGGACCAACAATCCAGCAACCATGTTACCGTTCCTGTTTCCATTTCTGACAATGCTCTTTCTTCTCGTGTTATTTCTTCACATGGAAGAGTTATCAGAGAACCTTGTAAATTTAAAGATTTTGTCAGATATTGACCGTTGTTACACTTTTCTTTTATTTGTTCATTTCCATTGTTGTAAGGGGGAAGGTGATGTAGTGGTCACTTTAAGTGGCTCGCGCTATTCACGCGACGCATCGCGTGAATAGCTATTCTATCTATTGTAATGTTTTGAAATGTACGACCACGTGTGTGTGGTCGCGCATCATGTTATGTTTTGATATGGCACCCTCGTGCGATGCGGTCGTTCAGCCGGTTTCCCTAACGTATGTACAGTCTCCGTTGGGATCTACTGCTGAACGGAAGCATCGCGCATCGGGTGGAGTTTACCTTATCTTTGGAATAAACCAAATCTATCTACTTACAATTCTTGAGTGGATTATTCATCCCTTAACAGTACCTAAAGGTATACAATGTATTTGTTAATGAAACATCAATTGTGGAGTTGAATAAATTCATGGGAGGGAACATTAATTTGAATATATGAATGAAGTAACCTCATAACTGGTATGGTGTGATGACCTCTCCTCGCTTTTAACCTATCAAATTGAGGGAATACATGAACTTGCAACATTGCGGGTGGTACACTGCCCTGGAAAATGGCATATCTAAGGTAGGCTTAGCTAGTTAGATTGTCTGACTTGTCCGAATAGCTGACCTGTCATTGACCCAACGCACTCAATAGGCGATCAAGAGCAGAGGTGCTGGCGAAGCACTCTGTCAGAAGAATTGATAACCCAATCCGGGTTCTGGGAAGGAGTTTGATAACCCCATCGGGGTTCTGGGAAGGAGTTCGATAACCCAATCGGGGTCCGACTGTTAGCTGCAGAGAGGGTTGCGACGCTGGTGTTGCACTTTAGCTGTGGGTGCCGGTTCTGACCTGCGGTGGTCCTGTCCTCATACAATTTGGTCCGTACTTATCCTGATTCTGATCCACACCTGTTCTATTCGTGCTGGCACCTGAACTATCGGGGTCCTGTCTTTTATCCCAGCCCGTGGTCAGGGTTGGTCTTCACACCATTCTAGGTAATTATAAATCAATGTGGTATGTCATTGTATTGTTTCCCTTTTCTTACCCTTCCTATGTTCCAATGCTTAATGAAAGTCTTATAATAATTTCACATCATCTTGCTTTGATTATATCCTTCCTATTTGAACGAACTTTAATTGAATTGGTATGGACTCTGACATTTAAGTGTTTACATAAAGTGTTTAAACCTTTCCCGAGTCTGCGGTTATTCTATAAATGAAATAAATATTTACTGCCTATTATTCTAACACCCTTGATCCCATAGGACTCTAGGTACCGGTGACAAGGATTGGTAAGTCAAATGGTATAAGTCCTAATTGGTTAATTAAAATTTGATTAGCGTAGTTTTACCTGTTCAAAGTGTGTACATATTCATTGGCCCAGGTGAGTATGGTAAACCGAGCAGGTGAGCCCATGCTCCATCAATATTCTTTTGGTAACAGAGCAGTGGTTAGGGTTTAGTTAAGATAGGTAGTTAGTCGCATATTGATTGTATTAATTTTAAGTATTAACTAAAACCCGTTTGTATTGTTCTAGGTTTGTTTGGAATCCCCTGGGAAAGAATAGCGGGTGCTAAATGGAAGCCACACTGCAGTGAGGTCACTTGCCTAAGGAAGTAAGTGCATGGTTAGGTAAAACTGGAAGCACTGATTAGGGATTTTCTGTATAAATGTGTGAATAAATGATAGCAAAGGAGTTCGCTGGTGAAACTTTGGCGTCATCTCACCTAGAAAGGGTAAGCCCAAGGTGGGGTGCCGCTCGCAGTCGTGCGTTGCAGAAGCCTTCCCTGCCTGGATTATTAGTTTCCACTTGAACTCTGACTTGTGACCTGGGAGCCCGTGTGTTCGGTCACCACCTTGTTGTGGGGAGCCTAATCCTTTGACACCGGGAGCGGGACTGCGAGGACCAGAGGTGCTTGCGCCAGAACATCGCACGCACCTGGTGCCTCTTCCCGCCTCCTCCTCCCTGTGGGCCTCAAAACGACTTGCGGCCCCCGTTCCGCGGGGGCCACTCGCAGTCGTGCGTTGCAGAAGCCTTCCCTGCCTGGATTATTAGTTTCCACTTGAACTCTGACTTGTGACCTGGGAGCCCGTGTGCTCGGTCACCACCTTGTTGTGGGGAGCCTACGCCTTTGACACCGGGAGCGGGACTGCGAGGACCAGAGGTGCTTGCGCCAGAACATCGCGCGCACCTGGTGCCTCTTCCCGCCCCCTCCTCCCTGTGGGCCTCAAAACGACTCGCGGCCCCCGCTCCGCGGGCGCCGCTCGCAGTCGTGCGTTGCAGAGGCCTTCCCTGCCTGGATTATTAGTTTCCACTTGAACTCTGACTTGTGACCTGGGAGCCCGGGTGCTCGGTCACCACCTTGTTCTGGGGAGCCTACGCCTTTGACACCGGGAGCGGGACTGCGAGGACCAGAGGTGCTTGCGCCAGAACATCACGCTCACCTGGTGCCTCTTCCCGCCCCCCTCCTCCTATTTAGCCCAGCCCCCTGACGCGAATGCGGGACGCGCGCGGACGGAAGCGCGAGCGAAGACCAGGCAAAGAGCGGGCCGTTTGAGGCCGTTCGAGGGAGGACGGGCCACCCCTCTTGCCCGGACAAGCACACCCGACTTGCCAGAGCAGACTATTGGATTATCTGAAACCGGGAATGTCTATGCGGCAAACTAGAAGCAAATCATCTATGGATGCGGCAGGAGCAGCCCAAGGTACAATTGATAATTATTTTGTAAAGGCTGGCGCACTCTTGATAGAAGATATAGAAGTACTTGAACGACGTATCTCCCAGGAAATCGACTGGGTGCGGAGGTCCTCAATGGGTCTGCTTGCCCTAGCCAAAACCCCGGAGGCGGGGGAATCCCTTACTGTTCATACCGAGGGGGAGACAGGGGCAAATCAGTCTCTCACTAACTCTGATCTTGATGATATGAGCTTACTAACCCTTCCTAACACACAGACACCACATATTGTTATCTCCAACCCCCTACCGGATACAATATCAGATATCCCAAGTGAGAACATCCTTCACCGTACAAGGGGGGAAAAGGAGGGTGCCATCCCAAAAAGAGAGAGAGGTGGGGCCACCAAGGGGGGGGGAAGAAACCAAAAACCCCTAAGTCCATTACTGCAAAAAATATTCCTGCGAGGGGTGAAAACACCTTGAGTGTCTTGCCGATGGAAGGAGGTGAGGCTCCACCCACCCAAAGAGTAGTATTGGATCCAGTACCCTTGTCTAATAATTCCGTATTGGATCCCTCTAATGAGGATATCACACTGGCGGATATAGGCGCGCTTATTAGGTCTCTCCTAAGTCTGCTAGAAGCTCGCCTAATAAAAATAGAAGCTAGGCTGATTAACATAGAAAAATCCACAGTACAGCTGGCTGATTCAATAAAACTAGAAAAGAAGGGTAACACAGGGGGGCTGGAATCACTAGCTGACAAGACTCCTCAGCTAGCAACTCCGCTCCAGGATGGCTGAGTATATGGAGAAGGCATCCAAAAACCTTGAGGCTAGCCAAGAATTACAGAAAGATTCGCATGACCAAAAAGCTGTCTTTACTGAGTATCAGCCTGGACAGAAAGTATGGGTGTTGGAGCCAGTGGCCCCAGCAACACTCTAAGACAAATGGTCTGGACCCCATACTATTGTTGAAAAGAAGGGAGAGGTTACCTACTTGGTGGACCTAGGAACTCCCAGGAGCCCCCACAGGGTGCTCCATGTCAACAGACAGAAGGCATATGTTGACAGGGCAGACATGGGCTTGCTCATGGCTACAGATGAGGGCAGGAGGAAGAGAGTGACCCTCTCCCAGACCTGTTAACTCAGAACCCTGAAGATGGCTCAGTTGATGGTGTGGCCTTAGATGGCAGCCTCACTGAACATCAGTAAAATGACTGTAGATAAGTTTTGCAGTCATATAGACATATGTTCTCATTGACACCCAGTCAGACTAACTGGTGTACCCATGTGGTGGACACTGGTGACAGTCTTCCTGTGAAAAACAAGATTTACAGGCAACCTGACCATGTCAGGGACTGTATAAAGACTGAGGTGCAAAAGATGCTGGAATTAGGTGTTATTGAACCTTCAGAGAGCCCCTGGGCTAGCCCAGTGGTTCTGGTCCCCAAACCTCACACCAAAGATGGCAAGAGAGAGAGATGAGGTTCTGTGTGGATTACAGAGGACTCAATGCTGTCACCAGGACAGATGCACACCCTATTCCAAAGGTAGATGAGCTCATAGACAAGTTGGCTGCTGCCAAATATTTAAGCACATTTGATCTGGCAGCTGGCTATTGGCAAATCAGGTTAGCTGAGGAATCCAAAGCCAAAACTGCATTTTCTACCCCAGGAGGTCATTTGTGGTGATGCCCTTTGGTTTGAATAATGCACCTGCCACCTTCCAAAGGTTGGTGAATCAAGTCCTTGCTGGGTTGGATGACTTTTGCACAGCATATCTGGATGATATTGCTGTCTTCAGCTTCACCTGGGAGGATCACCTGGTCCACCTGAAGGAAGTGCTAGAGGCTCTGCAAAAGGCAGGCCTCACTATCAAGGCCACAAAGTGCCGGATAGGGCAGAGTAAGGTTGTGTACTTGGGCCACCTTGTAGGTGGAGGCCAAGTTCAACCACTGGAGAGTAAGATCCAGACCATAAAGGACTGGTCCCCTCCAACTACCCAGATTCAGGTCAGAGCTTTCTCGGGCCTGACTGGGTACTACAGGAAGTTTGTTAAGAACTATGGGTCCATTGTGACTCCTCTTAATGATCTGACATCCAAGAAGATGCCCAAAAAGGTTCAGTGGACAGTAAACTGTCAAAAGGCATGTGATGACCTGAAGAAGGCCATGTGCTCTGCACCTATCCTGAAGAGTCCTGACTACTCAAGAGAGTTCATTGTCCAAACAGATGCTTCTGAGTTGGGAGTGGGAGCTGTGCTTTCACAACTTAATGTAGATGACCAGCTCAAAGCAAGACGAGCCCATTGCTTTTATTAGCAGAAGGCTGACCCCCAGAGAGAAACGTTGGTCAGCTATTGAGAGGGAGGCCTTTGCTGTGGTGTGGGCCCTGAAGAAGTTGAGACCATACTTGTTTGGCACTCACTTCAAGATTCAGACCGACCATAAGCCCCTCTTATGACTTAATCAGATGAAGGGTGAAAACCCCAAACTGCTCAGGGGGTCCATTTCCCTACAGGGGATGGACTTTACAGTGGAGCACCGCCCAGGGACTGACCATGGTAATGCAGATGGTCTCTCCAGGTACTTCCACTTAGAACATGAAGACACAACTGGTCAAGGTTAGTCTAATCTCCCTGCGTTTGGGGGGGGGGTTGTGTAGGAGAGTAGGGTCTGCTATCCTATGGTCACCCCAAATTTTTGCTTTTTGCTTCACTGGTTTATGACTTAATGTGCCTGTGGGCCTGCTAATCAGACCCACAGCCTGATTTGCTTTTCTCTGTCTAAATTAATGCTAATGCACTCTAGGTGCATTACAAATTGGAACTGGTTCACCTTATAGGCCCCTGTAACAGTGTACCCCTGGTACCCAGGGCATAGGTGTATCCAAGGCCTACCAGGGGCTGCAGCATGTATTATGCCACCCCTAGCCTGGCCTCCATATTTGACACAACTGGCTGATCAATCAGCTGGGGTAAGTTGGTGTAATCACCTCTTACTTAAATATAGTAGACCTATATCTAACCTAACTGGACACATGTTAACCTATAAGCCACTCCTATGGAAGGCCTCGACAATCCTGGAGTCATAGTGCTTTGTTTCATGTGAGATGGTGTTCTGGCACGAGCTGAGCCCGTCTGCAGCTGTCGGGAACAACTCCTTTAGCTGTTCCGGGATATTGACATACCATATACTCTTAAGTGCATTATAATCCTCGCGGTTACTTGCTAACATTGGTTTGGCTTTATCAAAACATGTCGAGTAAGGTGTCATACGAATTGGGATACTACCCCCTCGCCAGTTCTGGCGATGGGGGTAGCATTCCACACTTCTAGAGGACACGACATGTACATAACCTGAACCCCGGTTAAAGTTAAACTAGAGCCTCAGCATCACAAAATGGATGCTGCTACCACAGACACAAGTCTGACCTCCTGCTGCTGGGAGTCCTTCCAGCGAGGGAGGCTTGGACAAAGGGTTTCCTGCCTTGGGAGGTGCGAGCACCACCCCAGACAGTATTTTGTGTATTGGGTAGGACAGAGCTGAATCACTATAACTTGCGCGTGCAATGCACTGCTGATGACATCACATATTACATCACTCATGACATGGTCAGTGACATCACTCATGACATCACTGATGACACCATCCTTGTGACACAGTGACAGACCTCCTTTCACTGTAAAGTAACCTTTGAAACACATATTCAAAAATAGAAACTAACATTAACAAAAAAGTGGATATACCCATACCAGTTACAACAACCAATTCAGTAATTTCACCATCTATATACAAATTCACACATTCACCAACAGTTTTATGTATTCACTCATACATATACTCACTCAATCATATGTAGTGATACCCCTATTCATCCTGTTACACACCGACAGTCATCAAAAAGTTGCTCACACATATACTCACACATGCAAATAAACTAATAAACATCCATTTATTTGCATATACAACTATACACACATTAGCACATTACTTCTAAGGAAACTTACACATACTTACTCTCTTAAACAATCACTTATAGAAACACATACTTATTTAAACAGGAACTCTTTCAATCTCTCACTCTCACATATACTTACTTATATACATCAATTCTCATATATACAAGATTAAAACATATATAGTTACTCATAAAGACACTAGTGAGAGAGGCATTCACTCTCTAACACACACATATACACACTCATCCACCCATACAATCCTACACAAATGCTGTCTTCAAAACACATACAAACAGTGAGTCAGTCATTGATGCATCTATGTGCTAAGTAACAGCCCCACCAAACCATACAGACACTCATACTGATACTAAAAAAACATCTAATAACCCATATACACACACATGTAGCTACTCACCAACCCATGCAGCCACTTATACACAAAGTAAAACACTGATACATATATTTAAATATTTAAACATTACTCGCTAATATATGTATTCACTAAGATACACTTAATAAGCCAGTTAACCAATCAATTTAAAAAAAAAACATCCATTTAGACACTTATTTAAACATTTATTCTTCCATCGACCTTAACATATACATATATAAAATATATTTATTTTTCAGAAAGACACACATTCACTGGACGATGTCATGAGTGATGTCATGAGTGATGTCATGAGTGATGTCATGAGTGATGTCATGAGTGATGTCATCAGTGATGTCATGAGTGATGTCACTGACCATGTCATGAGTGATGTAATATGTGATGTCATCAGCAGTGCATTGCACGCGCAAGTTATAGTGAGTCCGACTAACTATAATGTGGGAATTTCAATGGTTTTATATCAGTAAAATTTCCAGCTAACTATAACTGGTGTGAAACCTATGGTTTTTTCAGTGAATTTAATAGGTTTTTTAAATGCTAATTCCTAACTATAACTGGTGTGAAACCTATGGTTTTTTCAGTGAATTTCATAGGTTTTTTAAATGCTAATTCCTTTCTATATCGAGTTTCTAACCAATTTGCTGTTTTTTTGTGAGTATTCATTTTTTTTTCATATCATTTTTTTTTTTTTTTGCGCTCTGGGTGCGCGCTCAGGGAAGCTTTCAGCTAAGCTCTCCGGTAAGCTTTCCGGTGAGTTTACCTGAAAGCACACCCAGAGCGCTACTGTCGTTCGTGAAAAAAAATATGAATGAAAAGTTAATAATAATGCAAAACATTTCGTACCATACAAATAAAATCAGTTTTTTTTTTATAAGGAAAATGATTATGCATTTCTGTAAAAGTTTGATGACGTCACTTCGGCGCGCAACGTAAGTGCCCTCGGAAGCGCCTACGTTCGCGCCGCGTAAAAGCACCCAGAAGCGCCTTCGATCGCGCCACGTTTGCGCCCCGGAAGCGCCTACGATCGCGCTGCGTAAACGCACCCGGAAGTGCTCCGGAGCGCGCAGCGTAAACGCGTCGGGTCATGTGACCCTAAAATAACACTTTTCATTGGTTGCTAACAGTTTTTTTTACAATGAATGAAATCCCCACCCATTTCCTTCACTTCTTCTTTCACTTTTGTGACTGAAAGACCTGTTTTTTGCACCTGGATCTTTCGTGATTTACCATGGCTGCCAGAGAATCCAGCAGTGAGGATGAACCTGAGTTCATCAATGAAGAGCCTCCTACCCCAAAGGTGAAGGAACATTTCATATGGAAATTTTTTAAGATTCCAGCTGACCAGAAGAAGGTGAAGGCACCAAAAGTGGAGTGCAGGATCTGCAAACAGGTCCTGTCACGGGGTGACCCCCCAAAAAAAGTACTCTTTTGGGAACTTTACGATGATCCGACATGTGGAGAGGAGGCACCCCCAGAATTTTGCCCGGGAAAGTGTCAGGGCTCTGGCACAAGAGGTTCCCAGAGATGGGGCCTCTACATCAACCGGAGGAGCAACTTCTTCTGGGAGAGGGCAATCGCAGGAGCAGGTGCCAAACATACAACCTGCTTTTAACCATGGTGTCCTCAGATGCAGATACTGCAATCAACTGCTTACCTTTGGAGAACAAAGTGTCCAGCTCATGGTTTGAGCATTAGAAAACCATCGCTGCCCTTTCCACCCCTAATTTTTTTTGTTCTTTTTGCTCCTGTTGAGCAGTTTCCATTCCCTGTTTTTGTTCCTGTTCAGTTAAAAGAAGAAAACCAAAAGTTCTTTTCAGAACTACCTCCAATTCTCATCAAAGAGCTATATTCTTAAAAAAATGAAGAGTAAGTGAAATATAGTGCATTGATAATTGAAAGGAGAATGAGTAAGAAAGAACAGAAAGGTATGAGAGGAAAAAAGAAGTGAAGTAGGAGGACTGAAAGAATGGCAAGGGGCGACCAATCGGTCCCCCCGAACGTATGGCAGAGTACCACGATCCCCCCGGGAAGCCATCTTGGGCGGGAGGCGAGTCTCGGCTGGTATGCCCGAAGTGGCGTAGCCGGGGCGCGCCTTTTCCCGCCCTAGAGTGGGTTGGCCTAGACACTGACGCGGCTGGCCACGCCCTTGGGGCAGGCAGGGGCGGGTTTACGCCCGCCCTGAAGACGGATAAAAGGAGGAACAAGACCAGAAAGCATCCTCTTGTTCCTGTGCTCTGAAGCTGCACCTCCTCGCTGCACGTGAGCTCGAGACGGAACGAAGAGCCATTTTGAGCGTTGTAATCTTTCTCGTTTGTTTTACAGATACTCTGTCGGAGAATGCCGAAGAAGGCGGGAAAGCGAATGACTACCGAACAGATGCTGCGTGTTCTCATGAAGGAGATGGCCGACCTAAAGAGGCGGATGGATAAAAATGAGGAAGGGGGCCCGAAACGTCCTTTGGAGGGAACGGCCCCGGGGGGAAAAGGCAAGAGGCCCAGGAGAGGAGCAGCTGGGGGAGATACCCCGGGTCCCAGTGTCCCACTCGAAGCACCCACTCCTGTGCCGGAGGAAGGGAATCCGATTCCCGTGGTGGTCACCCCCGTGTCCGGGGAAGATATGCCGCCCGAGCTGGCAGCACAAGTAGCAGCGTGGTTGGGTAAAAGTAGCGAGGGCGCCACGGCTGTCGACGCGCAGGTGTTAATGAAGCAACTGCGGGAAACTCGTGAAGCAGCGAAGGTATCCACGCCGGCTGCGGCCGTAGAGAAGCCACAGGGGACGGTTTTAGTCGCAGAGACAGCGTCCAGTTCAGGTAAGCGGCCATTGCCGATTGCGAGGGAAGAGTCGGCACCCTCTCGAAGGGAGAGGTTGGGTCAGCATGTTCCTTTAGCTATTAAAGAAAAGATATGGGCAGGGGAATATGTAAACATCTTCTCATTGCTTACTGATCATTATGAGATGGAGCATGTTAAAGGTCAGAAGGAGCTCATGCATCCGAGTGTTTGGCGCGCAAAGATGGCCGCCTTTAAGGTTAATGAAAACATTGGCAATTGGGGTAAGGCATGGGGAATTTTCACATCGATCTTGGGAGAACGGAGGCCCGAATTGCTACCCGAATTGCCGAGTTATCAGTCACGGATCATGGGGTACTCGGTATCACACGAGGGTAATCATTGGTTTTGCTATGATAATCTTTTCAGAAAAGCAAAAGAACATGATAAGAACTTAACTTGGGATTGTTATGATTCTGTGTCCTGGTCCAAAATGAAGGAGACTGGTATGTTGAAAGTGCCATTAGTAGGGAGTAATGTGGGCGAATCCTCCCGTCAGTATGCGGGGACGCCTTTTCGATCAGGTACGGGTACCGACAATCACTCGAGGCCTACCGGTAATACAGGTAAAAAGGGGGTTTGTTGGAATTTTAACAGGAGTAAATGTACTAGGCCCCAGGGATCGTGCAAATTTAAACACGAATGTAGTGGGTGTGGGCAATCATCCCATCCTGAGTCCACGTGCAGAGCCAAAACGGGTGATAACGGCGGTAGAGGAGGTGCCAAACAGGTCTAACATAGTCCGAGGGGCGCCTTTACCTACCCCGATTGATACCTTGGCAATGATTCCCTGGCTCAGTGAATACCCGGATCGTGCTTCTGCTGGGGTGTTGCGGAACGGGTTTTCATATGGTTTCCGCATCCCAGTGGGGGACTTTCAGGGTGTGGAAAAATGCAAAAATCAGATATCGGTCTTGCAGCATACGACCGTGGTACAGGAAAAGATCCGGAAGGAGGTTACTCGAGGTCGAGTCGCCGGTCCGTTTAGTGTACCCCCGGTGGCTAACTTTGTCTGTTCGCCTGTAGGAGTGGTCCCCAAGAAGGACCCGGGTGAGTTTCGGCTGATACATAATTTGTCAGCCCCACGTGGTCTTTCCGTAAACGAAGCGATAGACCCGGAAATATGTTCGGTACGGTACGCATCTTTCGATGAGGCCGTGGCCATTTTGAATCGCCTGGGGCCCGGGGCGCTGATGGCAAAATCTGATATCGAGTCAGCATTCCGGTTGCTCCCGGTACATCCAGACGATCAGCGTCTACTGGGTTTCATGTTTCAGGGTCAGTATTATATGGATAGATGTATGCCGATGGGATGCTCAATTTCTTGTGCCTATTTCGAGAAATTCAGTAGTTTCCTACAATGGGTCTTCACAAAGAAGACGGGTTTTCAACATGTGATGCATTATCTCGATGATTTTTTTCCTGGGGGCAGCCGGGGATCCGGAATGTGGGCAAGCTTTGGCTGCATTTTGTGTTTTAATGAATCACTTTGGCGTGCCATTGGCACCGGGTAAGACAGTGGGTCCTTCGACTTGCCTCGAGTTTCTGGGGATCGAGTTAGACTCCGGAGAAGGTTGTTTCCGTTTACCAAATGATAAAGTGTTAAAGTTCAGGGCATCCCTGCAAATGTGTTTGAGTGAAGCTAAGGTTAAGCTGCATTAGTTACAGCAGTTAGTGGGCCAGTTGAATTTTGCCCTGAGAGTTATACCTATGGCCCGCCCCTTTTCCCGTTCGATCGCTCAAGCCATGGTCGGATTGAATGAGGGCCATCATCGCACGAGGCTCTCGGCCGAGGTCCGCCAGGACATGCGCATTTGGTTGGCATTTCTGGCTGATTTCAATGGTCGAGTCGTCTGGAATAAACCAGCAGTGTCCTCTGAGGAGCTGGGGCTGTGGACAGATTCGGCAGGGAGTATAGGTTTTGGTGCCATTTTCGGTGCTCGATGGTCTGCACAAAAATGGCCGGCATGGTGGCATAACAGTGGGCTGACAAGTAACATTGCCTTCCTGGAACTTTTCCCCATTTTCGTGGCCCTGAGAACGTGGCCCGAAGGGTTCAGAGATCACTCGGTGGTATTTTGGTCTGACAATATGACCGTGGTTGAGTGTATCAATAGTCAGGCAGCACGATGCAAATGGGTTTTGAGACTGCTCAAGGAAATCGTATTACTGTGTATGCAACTGAATGTGTTATTCAAAGCAAGACATGTCCCTGGGGTAATGAACCAGGCGGCTGATGCCCTTTCTCGTTTTCGTATGCAGGCCTTCTGGGGTTTTCTGCCCACAGCGGACCCGGAGCCGGCACCCTTTCCCGAAGCTCTTTGGTCTCTCGGTGCCCCGAACTTCGTAACCTCGTGGGAGAGAGTTTAGCACCCAGGACGAGGAAGGCATATGAAGGGGCGTTCCGGTCCTTTTTAGCCTTTTTGGGGACTGCTAGAGAGGAGCTTTGGGGCCAGGAGGAATGGGTTGTGAACTTTCTGATGTCATTACATCTGGCAGGGAAAACGGTGGCCACGGCCCAGAGGCATCGGGCTGCCATTTCCTTTGTTGCTAGGGCTCATGGGATCCAGGACCCGACAGCGTCTTTCGTTGTGCAAAAAGCGCTACGTGGGTGGCAACGCCTTGAGGGTCGCGGAGTAGATGAGAGGCGCCCGATAGGTTTGGATAGGTTGGCCCAGTTATTATCCAGACTCCCTACAACATGTTCGTCTCAGTTTGAGACAGTGTTATTCCGAGCCGCTTTTACGCTGGCATTTCATGGGGCTATGCGGGTGAGCGAATTAGTGGCAAGGAACAAGCAGGATGTGACGGGAGGACTGTGCGCAGAGCACGTTCAGATCAGAGGGGAGACGATGACTGTCTCGTTTGTGAGGTCCAAAACCGACCAGAGTGGGATGGGTGAATGCATAATTATACGCAGGATTCCCGGGTCGTCCATGTGCCCAGTGAAGTGTTTAGAGGATTATTTAACACGAAGGGTGGCATCATGGGGGGGGACCTTGTTGAGACACGCGGACGCCACCCCACTGACAAGGTTTCAGTTTCAGCGGGTGCTTGCGATGTCGATTACAGCTGCGGGCTTGAACCCGGGCGAATTTGGGACCCATTCCTTTCGGATAGGGGCTGCTACAGAGGCTACAGCCAGGGGTCTGAATGTGGAACAAGTTAAACGTGTGGGGCGTTGGTCCTCCAATTGTTATAAAAGGTATGTGCGTTTGCACATGTTGTGAAGCTGTAATGATGTACTCACGCTTCCTGTTTTTGTTTGGTTTTCAGTTTCGCAAGCCTACGAGGCGGGGCGGACTATGCAGTCGACCCAACACCGGGCCAGCGGTCAGACATCACCGGCTGCTAAAAAGGAGGTGTGGGTCGTGGGCCACTCATACGTGAGGCGTGCCGCGGACGTATTCAAGGCAGGTGACATGGTGCACGTGGCTGGGGAATACGGGTACAGTGTGTCCTTCTACGGAAAGGGCGGTCTCTGTATTGACCAGTTTCAATCATTTTTCGAGGGTTTGCTAGGGCGGATGAGGTCACCGCCGTCTGTAGTTATAGTACATCTTGGGGGCAATGATTTGGTCACCTCTGGTAGACGACTTCTCCTGGAGGCGATGCTTTCCACTGTAAGTTGGTTAGCGAGGAGAGTTCCAGGGTGCACGATTGCGTGGTCCCATATGATCCCACGAAAAGTGTGGCGGGGGGCTTTTTCGGTTTCTGCTTTAAATCATTCTGTGAGGAAAATTAATAACAAAGTAAGTAGGTTGTTCCGTTCCAATGCACTGCATTCTATCGCGCATGGATGTATTAATGATGACAGTATGTACTTGGGGGATGGTGTTCATTTGTCTCGGATGGGGAATGAGTTACTCATAGGAGACTTCATAGCTTGGCTGAAGACGTTAAACATGACCTTTAGGTAGGAGTGTGGTGGGGGGTCCGGATAGCCGGTCAACTATCCGGACCTGTGGCGGTAAGGTCATGATCGGTGAGCACTAATTGGAAGATCCCTATGAGTGGGCGTCACCCATTACGGATGGGGGCGCTCGGGGGAGGTGGCCATTGGCCCCTCAACGGGGAGGCGGTCCCTTCTAAGGATGGGTCACCGAAAGGAAATGGAAGGCGGTCAAGGCCCCTTTATGGGTAGGAGGGGTTACAGCCCCCTCCTGGGGAATTTCCCGGGGCCAGTACGTCTGCGACGGCAGATGTGGTAAGTTTTGTGGGGTTTGGGGGGGGGTCTACGCTACCTTCTAGATACCTCACACGAGTCCTCGTACGACCTTTAAGTGGCGTCGAGTTTTATTGGGGCCCCCGTCAAGTCAAGGGAAATTGGTAGTTGCACTTGAGGTATGCCTCCGTGCCGCCCCTCTCAAGTGAGGGGGATATGTCTGGGTTAGGGATCTTGACACCGGTTACGACCTTGCCGTTGGCCCTTAAACGTTAGGATGTACAATTTCAAAAGTTAAGTAAATATTTGGTAGGATGTTAGTTCGGCTAGGAGAACCTTTGTACTAGAGGATATGTTAAGGTTAGCCAAACATCGCAATGTGGTAATGAAATTGTACATAATATGAAACTGTTTATTTTAATGTTTTAATTTTGTTTCATATTTTAATAAATACGGCCCGGGAGGGTCACTCCCTCCCGTCTCCAAAAAACTTCAGAACTGTTTCCGGTTTCCCATCCTTGGGGATTGTGTTGAGAGGGGGTGGCGGGTATCTCAGCCATAGGTGAGTGTTAGAAAAGAAAGTTATGAGAAGAAGAATGAATATGGGGAATGTTGATATTCAAAGAAAATGTTGAAAAGGAGGGGTGTGGAAGGGTAAGAAAAGATGCATTGCTGGAGTTGAAAGTAGAAGGCCTCATTTATGAAGCCAAGCGTCACTTTAACGCCACCAAAGCATCACTTTTTGTGACACAACATTCCAATAAAAAATGCACCTTATTTATTCATATTTACAAAGTGGTGTTCCTTGGTAAATACATCACTTTGTAAACCCCTGTGCCACATTATTCCTACGTCAGGTGTAATGTATGCAAAAGGGACGTATTGACACAAGAAAGGGTCGTAGAGGTGACACAGTGCATAAACTGGAGGCCTCATTTCTGAAAAGTGACGCATCGCTATGTGAAAACAGCGATGCGTCACTTCTCTGGACGCACTCCTTATGACATTCCAGATATGTCATATTTAATTTATGACTTATCAATTCGCAAGGAGTTACAGATATGTCAGTATTTCTGACGTATCTGTAAACACAAAAGTAACACATTGCTGGAGTGCGTCACAAAAGTGACGCAACTCCAGTAATGTGTCCTTTCACATGGAAAAAGCACCATGTGAAAGGTCTGCTGTGAAGCAGGCGCAAGATTTTGACGCAACAGCATCCTAAAAGTGACGCAGTGAAATCTCAAAGATTTCACTGCGTCGCTATTACAAAGCTTTTTGCGGGGGAACACCCCCTCTGCATGCATTATACCTGACGCAGATATAATGTGGCGCAGGATTTTAAAAAGTGACCCATCTACCTAGATGCGTCACTTTTTAAATATAGCGCAACGAGGCGCATTTTTTTACACCACTGGTACAATGCGTCACTTTTCTGTGCGCACTCCTTATGACATTCCAGATATGTCATATTTAATGTATGAGGAATCATGTCGCAAGGAGTTACAGATATGTCAGTATTTCTGACGTATCTGTAAACACAAAAGTAACGCATTGCTGGAGTGCGTCACAAAAGTGACGCAACTCCAGTAATGTGTCCTTTCACATGGAAAAAGCACCATGTGAAAGGTCTGCTGTGAAGCAGGCGCAAGATTTTGACGCAACAGCATCCTAAAAGTGACGCAGTGAAATCTCAAAGATTTCACTGCGTCGCTATTACAAAGCTTTTTGCGGGGGAACACCCCCTCTGCATGCATTATACCTGACGCAGATATAATGTGGCGCAGGATTTTAAAAAGTGACCCATCTACCTAGATGCGTCACTTTTTAAATATAGCGCAACGAGGCGCATTTTTTTACACCACTGGTGCGATGCGTCACTTTTCTGTGCGCACTCCTTATGACATTCCAAGTAACGCATTGCTGGAGTGCGTCACAAAAGTGACGCAACTCCAGTAATGTGTCCTTTCACATGGAAAAAGCACCATGTGAAAGGTCTGCTGTGAAGCAGGCGCAAGATTTTGACGCAACAGCATCCTAAAAGTGACGCAGTGAAATCTCAAAGATTTCACTGCGTCGTTATTACCAAGCTTTTTGCGGGGGAACACCCCCTCTGCATGCATTATACCTGACGCTATTTTTAAAAAGTGACGCATCTAGGTACATGGGTCACTTTTTAAAACTCTGCGCCACGTTGTATCTGCGTCAGGTATAATGTATGCAGAGGGGGCATTCCCCCGCAAAAAGCTTGGTAATAACGACGTACTGAAATCTATGAGATTTCTCTGCGTCACTTTTAGGATGCTGTTGCGTCAAAATCTTGCGCCTGCCTCGCGTCACTTTTATGTTTACAGATATGTCAGAAATACTGACGTATCTGTAACTCCTTGCAACATGATTCGTCATACATTAAATATGACACATCTGGAATGTCATAAGGAGTGCGCACAGAAAAGTGACGCATCGCACCAGCAGTGTAAAAAAATGTGCCTCGTTGCACTATATTTAAAAAGTGACGCATCTAGATAGATGCGTCACTTTTTAAATATAGCGTAACAATGCGCATTTTTTACACCGCTGGTGCGTCACAAAAATTGACGCACAGGCGGCGCAAAACTGGCAGCGCAAGGCCTTCATAAATATGGTACTGGATTTTCCCCGTGCTTCGCTCCCCGGTGCGCGTACCATGCGCTTCCCCCGCGCAAAACGAAAAAAAAAAAAAATAATTTAATGCCCTGCAGGACCCTATTTTAGCCCCCACATCAAACCTACTCTTCCCCCTTATGGTCATTTGCCCCTTTTTTTTTCAAACCCCTTGTGTCTCGATTTTACCGAGACACAAGATGGCGGCCGCTCCAGACTGTTTAGAATGTTTACAGACACCCAAGAGCCAATCAGCTTTCTGCGCGCAAGTCGCGTGTCGCGCCAGGAGCGCACTCCGGTGCGCGCACCGGAGAGCGCCTATAGATATATATATTTTTTTGAACCTAAATTACTCAAAATCCACTGGAGCACATATCTTGAGACATAGCAAAGGCACATCGGGCTACCAGTCCCTACAATTTTGCCAAGTTTGATGGAAATCCATTCAGCCGTTCGAGCTAAAAGTGAAATCGACCGCCCTATGGAAATTAACATGGGGAAAACGCGTTTTGGGACCCCCCTTTTATCTCGGCCCCCGCTTGACGTATCCCCCCCAAACTTTTAAGGAAGAACTGGAGCTCGACGAGGCCATTTTCAGGAAATTTTCAGGCAGATTCGTCAACCGGTGCCAAAGTTATTCCAAATAGAATTTTGAGATTTAACATTGAAAAAAATCCTAACTATAACTACCTACTGGCGACCGCCAGTTGGTAATATATATATATATATATATATTTTCAATATATATCTGTGTGGTGTCCTTTCATTTGGTATTCAAGGGGATTGTGTATGGTAAAACAGCTTGCTTCACATGCCTTTACAGAGTTTAGCCTAAGACTGCTTTGTCCACGCTACTAGGATAGCTGGTCTATAAGGTTGACTTACAACCAATCATCATAAGGGTTGCTTGGCAGGGTACAAGGTGATCACTAGAACTAGTGAGCATCATATACCAGGCCAACTTCTCACACCAAAAAGTCGAAAAACACACAAAAATCACCACAATCCCATGCCATCCATGCCCTCAATGATTTTAAAATTCAAGACACCCCACAGAAAGACTAGGCCCATGCACCACTGAGTACCCCTGGGCATAATGGTTGAAAGCAAGGCAAACTAGGTGCAGGCCTGAGCACACTGCCTGGCTTCAAAATGGCCCCTTGACCCCACCACATGGCCAGGCCCTGCTTGTCCCAGGCCTCAAAATGGCACCCACCCACATGGCCAGGCCCCAACAACACCACAAAAAGTCTAAAAACACTAAAAAAATCACCACAATCCAATGCCATCCATGCACTCAATGATGTTTAAATACAAGACACCCAACAGAAAGACTAGGCCCATGCACCACTGAGTACCCCTGTGCATAATGGTTGAAAGCAAGGCAAACAGGGTGCAGGCCTGAGCACACTGCCTTGCTTCAAAATGACCCCTTGACCCCCACCACATGGCCAGGCCCTGCCTGTCCCAGGCCTCAAAATGGCCCCCACCCACATGGCCAGGCCCAAACACCACCCCAAAAAGTCGAAAAACACAGACAAATCACCACAATCCAATGCCATCCATGCCCTCAATGATGTTTAAATTCAACACACCCCATAGAAAGACTAGGTCCATGCACCACTCACTACACCTGGGCCTACTGGCTAGTGAGGATTTACAAGCACCCCAACATTTTTAAAAAAATCAACATATAACAGTGAGCTAAAATTCCATGACATAAATGAGAATTAAGTAAAAACAAAATCACAGAAACAGTTGTATCATGCACCCATGACTAACCCTGGGCCTATTGAATACTGTGGCTACCCACAATATATATTTTGTTAAAGTTGTGAAAAATGTTTTAGAACTGTAGTTGCCTCAACTGCATTGCCCCAAACAAACAACACCAACTTACTTGTAAAATCTCAAGTCCAAAAGTGATCCAAACTCCAAAGTCCAAAAAGTCCTCAAATACAAATATCCAGCAGCAGCCACAAAAAGTAATCCTTCCAGCTCCAGATCCAAATCAAAAGTGACCAGGACATGGACAAAGCACTAGGAGGAGCCTGCTGGACAGGAACAGGAAGTTGGAGACTCTGGGGCACTTCCTTCCTCCCACCCCCCAAACAAAATGGACTCCTGCACCAAAAAGTGCAGCAAAATGTCAATCTGAGGAGTTATTCTGATCAAAATTATCATTTTCAAAAGGTTTATGCTTCCTGTGGTGGATTTATTGTGCAGAATTGCAATTTTTGCAATTTCGGGAATGCGAGCTGTTCAAACCTCCCGCCGGAAGTCAGCTGCACGCCGCATCTACGTGTTCGGCATTGTTTACTCCCGCAATGCGTGATCGCGGGCCTTTATGATGTACTCCTGTTGTCAAAAACTCGCTGTGCAAGATGGCAAGCCGCGATAACGTAATTGCGTTCAAAAAACTCTCGCGCGATCACGCAGCAAGATTGAAAATGGCGCAGCACACGCAAACCGGGACAAAAACAACTCGGTGGACTCCGAATCACGGTAAGTCAATGCTGCGCGTGCGATATTGTATTTTTCAAGCGCGACCAAGCAAAATAATTTGTAGCTTGCGAACTTGCGGATTTTTGGACAAATTGGCACGATTTGCGGATTGCGAAATCGTTAAAATTCTGCAAATTCGCATGCGAAACGGATTTTACGCCCATACTTACATATGACACAATCCGTATTTCAAAGTCCTCCACTATACTTGCCACTGGAGATACGTACAAGTTAAATAGGGTGGGACTCAGGGCAGAACCGTGGGGCACACCCTGATCCAGTTTCACAGCTCTAGAATAATGGGCTCCTAGTCTGACCTGGAAGCTGCGTTCCGTCAGAAATGATTGTATCCATTTTAGTGCCGTGCCTGAGACACCGCCCTTATTCAGACACAGCAGCAAGGTGTAATGTGCTACAGTGTCAAAGGTGGCGCTCAGGTCCAAAAGGATGAGAGCCATTGTTTGCCCCTCATCTACATCCTGCCGAATGGCCTCAGTGGCCATAAGTAAGGCTGACTCTGTAGAGTGGAGTGACCGAAAACCAAACTGCGTAGGATGGAGAAGGTTGGTTTCCTCCACATAGGTTATAAGTTGTAGGTTTACAGCCTTCTCGGCCACTTTTTCTAAATGAGGTAGCAACGAGATAGGGTGTTGATGTTAGGCTTCTTCTGAAGTGGAAGAACCACAGCCTGCTCCCAGCCATCAGGCACCTTGTGCATGCTGAAAGATACATCTAGGATATGCCTGATATAAGGCTCAAGAATAGCAATACTCTCCCTTAGCAGTTTTGGAGAGGCCAGATCCTGCGTGAGCCAGACTTTATGGAACTGCAAATCTTGCAGAGCAACTCAGGGGGAGGAGTAGTAAAACTGTTCAGCCTCTGGTTTCCCCCACCATCTCCCATCACTTCCACAAACTCTGCGCCTAGCTTCCTGGCTCCCGGAAAGGAAGAGTATATTTTTTCCACTTTCTTTGCAAAGAACCCTGCGATGCGGTCGCAGGATTTCTCCAAACTATCCATAGGAATAGTAGATGATGTCAATGTAGAAATATCCTTGTAGATCTTAAATAGTTCCTTAGTGGAGTTTCCTGCTGCCCCAATTCTTTCAGTATAGTAGCGGCTTTGTCCCATCTAATTAGCCCATGGTAGTTTATCTGCTTATTATGATACTCCAACTTGGCCTGACTGAGGAAGGCCATCCTCCACAACCTCTCTAAACGTTTGCATTCTGTCCTAGCTAGGCGCAAATCATCGTTGTACCAAGGAGCAGATTTCTGAGGTCTTCTCACTGTTTTATTCAAACGCAGAGGAGCTACACTATCAAGGGCTTCTACTATGCGTCCTTCCAGATTACGACAAGCTGTTTCAACATCAATACCCCCCAGCTGCCCTCCTTTGGTCAGGGCTTCATTAAACTTCAACCAAGAAAAGCCAACCCATTTGCGGCACGGGTGGTTTAACACAGGTTGCTCGGGGGCTCTGGGTTCTGGGACCTTTATTAAAAAGGGAACAAAAAAGTGATCGGTCCAGGGGATAGGGATAGGAATACTCACTTCAACTTCCCCCCAATTATCAAATACTGCGTCTAGTAGGTGACCATGCTGATGGGTAGGGGCCTTGGAATTCAGGCCTAGTTGCAGTGACTGTAGTTCCTGGCATAAATCTACAGCCCCCCTATCGAGGGGATTCTCCAAGTGCATATTAAGGTCCCCCAACAAAAGGAATTTATCTTTCCGTAGGGCAGATTCCGTTATACCTTCCAACAGGCTGGAAACAAAGCATGCATGTGGGCCAGGAGGTCTATAGACCAGAAGTCCTTTCACAGTAAGGTGCGGGCTAATCCTAAATGTGAATGCGCCTGCCTCACTGTCCGCTATGGTGATGGCTTCCAGTTGGCAGCTTAGCGGATATTTAAACACAATAGCTATCCCGCCACCTCTACCAGATGCCCTGTCCAGCCTAACAATCATGTACCCAGTGGGAAGGGCCTTGAAAATTTTGGGCTCCGAATCGGAGTCCAACCAGGTCTCAGTAAGAAATAGGAGGTCCAGCTTTTCGTCTACGAGTAGATCGTAGATGTCTAGTTTGTGTTTACACATTGATCTAGAGTTAAACAGACCGCAGGAGAGCCCTGTTGTCCTTTGCTGTATCTTGTCTGCCATGCTGTAGCTAAATGGGCAGTGTTCATAACTCTCCCCAAGGTCTGCCTTCATACTATGGCAACACACGCTGGCTATCTTGGGACAGAGCTCATAGAGTTGATTAAAGCTCCACTGGACTCTAGCCGTATTTTGGCCAGGGGTTGTGGCCCCGGTCCCCGACCGGCCGCCGACGGGTGCAGACGGGCTTGCCTTTGGCACGCCCGCTGCGCGCCGCCGCGGCGCGGCCGATCATGCATGTGCCCTTTATCCTCTGCTCCAGAGCCTAGAGCGCTGACCGCCCCCGGAAGTGCCTGAGCTCTCACCTTCCACACCCTCCGCACAACGGCGCTGTTTGCCACATCGGACCGAGGCGGGAAGAAAGGAACAGTCGAGCGAGGCCCCCGGAGCATAATGTCAGCCACCCCCCTCCCACTGGCAGCTTCTAGCACCCAGTTAAGAAGTCCACACTAAAAATAATGCGCAATTTAAAACAAATGCAGTGTTAGCAAATTAATTTAAAAAAACACCAGTCTGAAGGTAAAGATCGTAGCAGCAGATTGTGGGCTCTACCACTGCCCACCTACCACACGCGACCGCTCTCCTCTGTTCCCTTTATCCTCTGCTGCAGAGCCTAGAGCGCTGACCGCCCCCGGAAGTGCCTGAGTTCTCACCTTCCACGCCCTCCGCGCAACGGCACTGTTGGCCGCGTCGGACCGAGGCGGGAAAGAAGGAACAGTGGAGCAAGGCCCCCGGAGCGTAATGTCAGCCCCCCCGCCCACTGGCAGCTTCTAGCAGACAGGTAAGAAGTCCACACTAAAAATAATGCGCAATTTAAAACAAATGCAGTGTTAGCAAATTCATTTAAAAACACCAGTCTGAAGGTAAAGATCGTAGCAGCAGCTTGTGGGCTCTACCACCGCCCACTTACGACTATGTAGTTGATACCATTGCCTTGCTAAATCATCTGGCAGAAAGAGTGCATAAAGTGTCACCTGAAAAGTTACAATTCTGCACCACATCAGTAAAATATCTGGGGGACCAGATATAGAGAGGTGTCAGACGATTTACTTCTGAAAGGATTAAAATAATCAGAAACATGAATCTACCTCAAACACAGAAAGAAATCAGGATGTTTCTTGGATTTGTAGGTTACTGTTGGTAATGGATTGTGGGATTTGGAGTCCTAGCTAAACCTCTGATACAGATGACAATGAAGAGAGCAAAGGACCTAGTAGAGTGGGATGATGAAAGCATGACTGCCTTCTGGAAGCTGCAAGACTGTCTGTGCTCAGCTCCAGCCTTAGGGATGCCTGATTATTCAAAAGAAATTGCATTGTTCTGTGATGCATGCGACAATTGTTCATTGTCTGTTCTGACCCAAACCCATGGTCTAATGAGATGTCCTGTGCCATATTTCTCATCAACACTAGATCCAGTGGCATATGCATTTCCGGGATGCCTGAAAGCAGTAGCTGCAACCTGCATGAGTCTTGAGCAAAGTGAATCCTTCATTATGGGACACCCTGTAACTGTGTATGTCCCACACTCAGTGGTGATTCTGTTAACCAGAACACGTACTCAGTATTTGACTCCTAGTCGGCTGACTAAGTATGAGCGAATCCTTCTAGGTGCAGAGAATGTGACCATTGCCAGAGGCACTGTCTTAAATCCAGCCACACTGATACCAGATTCACATTTTGAAGAGGTAAAAGGGGAAGTCGAGCATGATTGCATCGACCTCACAGGATACAGTAGTAAGCCCTGTCCAGACATAAAAGAAGATCCATTGTTAACTTTTGAATATGAACTATTTGTGGATGGTTCATGCATGAGACATGAGGAAGGAGGATTAAGTGCTGCTTATGCTGTGTGTACTTTGTGGGGTCCATTTGAGGCATCCTATTTACCTGGAGTCAAGTCTGCACAAGTAGCTGAATTAGTTGGATTAACAAGAGCCTGCAAATTTGAGAAAAATTGGAAAGGAACCATATACACTGACAGTCAGTATGGTTACAGAGTTGTGCATGACTTTGGCCAACTTTGGATGCAAAGGGAGTTTCTGACTTATTTGGGTACTCCTATTAAAAATAGACATTATGTAAAAGACTTATTGGAAGCTATTCAATTACCAAAAGAAGTGGATGTGGTCAAGTGTGCTGCTGACCAATCTGAAAATGACAAAGTGACAGCAGGTAACTAGCCCAGCATTGTGCCAAACATAAGATGGCAATTAATAAGAAAATCGATGCATATGGAAACAGCTGACAACTTATGTTGCTTGAAAGAGTGAAAACATTGGAAGAAGTGAGAGATTTGCAAAATGAGGCAGAAATAAAAGAAAAGGAAGAGTGGGAGAAAATAGGATGATGGAGAAGGGTTGAGGATGGTGTTATTGTTTACCTTGATGGGAAACCTGTGTTGCCAGATTGTATGCTTGCTCCCATGGCTGGGATGTATCATGGAAGTTCACACATAGGTAGGGACACGATGATTAGGCTGATTAGACAGAGTTGGTTCAATGCTAGATTCAGGAATGTAGTAGAGAGTCTTTGCCAGAGGTGCATAACCTGCCAACGAATGAATCCTAGTAAAATAACTGTAGCTTTACCAGGAAAGATTGGAAAGGCTGAAGGTCCCTTCATTCAACTCCAAATTGATTTCATACAGTTGCCCCCTTGCCGAGGACTGAAGTACATCCTTGTCATTGTCTGCCTGTTTTCAAAATGGGTAGAAGCCTACCCTACCCGCAGAAATGATAGCATCACTGTAGCTAAACTACTACTGAGTGAACTCATACCATGTTTCGGTTTTCCAGTAACAATAGAATCAGACCGAGGATCTCATTTTAATAATGAAATAATTGGTCTGATCTGTGAAGCATTCCAAATTGAGCAAAGTCTGCAGTGTTCATATCACCCAGAGGCTTCTCGAGCGGTAGAACAACTGAATGGCACAATCAAGGCACGATTGGGGGAGATGTACCAATCTACCCGATTGGAGTGGCCTGATGCTTTACCTATTGTTCTGATGGGACTCAGAAGCATCCCAGAAAGAAACACAGGCTTGAGACCCCATGAGATACTCGTGGGAAGAGCAATGAGGCAGGCATGGGTACCAGGACACAAGCTGATAAATATATCTGATGATTTAGTGGTTGAGTCCTGCAAATAACCGGCTGACCAAGTGCGTTCTATCTCGCATCCAGGTTGGGAAGACGCTGTCGCCAGACAATCAACTCCAGAACATGATCTGAATCCAGGTGACTGGGTAGTGATAAAGGAACATACTCGAGAATCTTGCCTAGCACCAAGGTGGAGAGAGCCACATCAAGTGATATTGGTTACCACCACAGCTGTAAAGTGCAGGGGAATTCCAAACTGGATCCACGCAAGTCATACCAAGAGAGTGACTGAACCTGATGAAGTAGGAGCTGAAGGTTGTGCAACTGAGGGGTCTCAAGTAGTTGATGAGGAACAACCGAGCACCAGTCAGGATGTATGGATTCTAGTAGTTGACATACCTTCAGAATTTGTGAGAACCAGAAGTCAAACTTATTTAGATAGACAGAGTGATAGTGAGGATGATCAGGAATAGAAGAATGTACTGAGATTTCAGAAATCCAAGCCAATAGTAATTCTGAGGAGGACCAGATAAGGAAAGATTGATATACTAAGACATTTGAAACTCCGGCAAGATCTCCTGAGTCTGAGAAGGGACAGATAGGTATTAGGGTGAAAGCTAGGCAGAAGACAATCAAGAAATCCAAAGACCTGAGCAGGACCTGATAGGTATGGACAAATGTGTTCAGGAAAAAGAAGGCAAACAAAGTCAAACTCAAAGTCAAATACAGCAAACTCCTGAACAAGACCAGATTAGTATCCAGGCAGAAGAAACAAAATTAAGCCCTGGACCAAGTCAGATAGAGAGGAATTCTGAAGTTGATGAAGAACAAGTAGTGCCACAACTGAACAAAAATAAAAGAACATCTGAAGAAAGTCAAAGCACAGTGCCAGCTAAAAGACTCAGAAAGGGAGATAAGTGGCCTAGGTTTGTCAAAGGATTGAAACTTAGCCTTAAAACAATAAATGAAGAGCCAGAATAAGTAATTTAAATAGCAAGTCAAGCTGGACGATCCACAGAGCAATCGAGAAGAAGTCCTCATTTGAGAAGACTGAATAACAAGTTCAAAGGACCTGAGTGGACCAACGTCATACTTGAAGATTTTGAAAATCTGGAACTAAGTGATGACGACGAATTGATTGTGGATCAGAACCATCTCTCCTTTAGAAAGCAACTAAAAACCTGGCTATTCGATAAGTAATGCACCCACCCTCCCCCAAGCGCCTTGAGACCCTCTGGGTGAGTAGTGCGCTATACAAATTACTGAACTTGAACTTAAACTTGACCTACTTGAAAAGAAAAGAAACACAGGTTAAAGGCTGTGGAAAAGTTACAAAGAGGGGATAAAGTTTCCTTAGTTAGAAATGGCTGATTATAATGTTAATGCAAGACCAAAAAGAAATTGTCTAAAGACATGTTGTAGAATATGCACATGTAGCATAGTAATAGTATTCATAGTATGATTTGGATTGACATTAGCTATACCTTACGTAATGAGCAAAGAAATGCAGAATAACACTAATATACCTGAACAAGTAGATTCACTTAAGAAAATAGATACACATACACATGAAAAAGCAGTGAGTCTTAAGCAACCTGGAGTAGGTTTAGAAGCACCAGATGAGGATTTACATTATAGAAAAGCTAAAAATAGAACACATTTAAATGTATTTGCCAATTTGTTAGTACATTATGTAGAAGCTATGGAGATCAGTGATTGCTACGTGTGCTTGAAGTTGTCCACATCAGTAGTTGAAGGTGTCACCAACCATCACTTACCGCTGACATATGGTATTTCATGTAGCATTTTAGCTAGTTTTTTTTCATAGAACTGGAAAATTGCAGTATTATTATTCTTATTTTGATGTTATCTTTCCTGAAGTTCCTTTACGTAGAAATTTGAATTGTATTTCCAGTACTAGAGACTCCACACACTTCATAGGAAATTATTTTCTAACAGTAGAATTAATAGACATAGCTGAAACACAAAAAAAACAATCTATCATGTACATTACAGGCGAAAGAAAATATTTTTCTAGATTTAGTAGAGAAAAGGAGACAGGATTTCCATAGAAAAGCCACTGATCATAAACGAAAGATTCCTAAATGGGCTGAAAATAAAGAGTTTACCTCTAATGGCAAGACTCAAGCTGCTATGTTGCTGGATTTCGAAAAGAAAGGGAAACTCTGTCTCCATAGAAAAAAACAGATTATTATAACAATACATTCAGTGGTTCCAATGAATGTGAACATAATTTCAAAGTTATTGGGGGTTGGGGTTTCAAAGATGGAACTGAACCAGTTTATCCTGGAATCTATTACATTTGTGGGAACAAGGCCTATTTTAAATTGCCTGATCATTGGTATGGGAGTTGCTATTTTGGAATAGTATTCCCAAAGGTATACCATGTAAAAGAAATCACTGGAAGTAATGAAGACATTAATGGACTGACACGTAGTAAAAGAGCAACGTTTGCTGAAATTGTAGGTGATATATTTAGTGCAATAATACCTTCAGTGGGAGTGGTTCTGAATAATCAAAGAATTTGCAAATTATCAACAGTGGTGGATCACTTATCTACTGACAGTGCTAGTGAATTTTTGATGATCAATACAGAATTAGTTGTGGTAAGATCAATGGTTTTACAAAATTGACTTGCTCTTGATATCTTATTGGCAAAAGAGGGCGGAGTCTGTAGAATGCTGAAGACGCAACATTGTTGCACTTATATTCCAGACAAAAGCATACAAATTAAGAAGTACGTGAGAAATATTACACATTTGAGAGAAGAATTGAAACCACTGGAGGTTAACAGTGCATGGAAGAGACTAATTAGTGGTCTCTCTTCAATAGGTAGTTGGTTTTCTAACGTAGAAAAAAGTTTTGTAGGTAGAATACTGATGCCAATGGTGGGAGTAGCCCTACTGATTTTAGGGATAACAATTTGTTGTAAGTGCCACAAGCATAAAAAGACATATACAGTAAATAAGAAAGGAAAGAAAAGAAACATCAATGAAATTGAGCTTGAAAAATTAAATGGGGATTTGCACAAGAAAATGACAAACTTACACATGAATAATGGGTAAAAATCTAAAAGAGTGTTTGAAGAAATAGAAATGAGTAAATGTTGAAAGGTTGGCATCTGTTTCTGTAATATGTGATGATATAAAACATCATCAAAGAGGGGATTGATGGAGCAAGGTTTCGCTCGTAAAGAGGCTTGCTTGGGGTTAATCCTCTAGAAATAAAACGTAATGCACTAATAAACATGTTTTGTCTTACTAATAATGCACCACACAACATTTCTAGCATCAAGGGTAAGCTTGCGTATGTGTCTTTACTAACAGTAACTCGAATAACCTAATATGGCCGCCGTAATGTGGGAACTTTTCTGCGCATGCGTCTGTCACACTCCTGTGACGTGACGTATTCTCTGCTTTGGTGGAAAATCTTTGCTTCTGCGCACTAGAACTAAAGATGGCTGCTCTATGTTTTTACATGATAACGCTTGCATTGCTGCTTTTACTAAATTGTTCATTCTGCTTAATTCCTAATGCCATAGTTAAAAATAAAGTAATGGGAAAAGAGTAGAGATAAGTGAAATACAGTGCATTCATTTATTCTTTGTTCTAAAACTATTCTTCTTGACTTTGCTATTAGCTCGTGTTTGGACCAATGAAGTATAATGTTGCACCACCTTGGGTCCCGCGACTGCACATATGTTGAAATCTCCGAGTCCACAAGCCATGACATTGAATCAGTGCCAGCAACAGACTTGCCTGAAAAACACATGAGAAACTCACCCTTCGACCTCTCAAAGGAAGTTTCGATGTACCTAAAGTTATACAATGTATTTGTTATTGAAACATCCATTGTTGGGTGGAATAAAAGTGCATGGGAAAAATAAATTCATGGGAGGGAACATCAATTTGAATATATGAATGAAGTAACCTCATAACTGATATGGTGTGATAACCTCTCCTCGCTTTTAACCAATCAAATTGAGGAAATACACAAACTTGCAACATTGGGGGTGGTACACTGCCCTGGAAAATGGTATATCTAAGGTAGGCTTTGCTAGTTAGATTGTCCGACTTGTCCGAATAGCTGACCTGTCACTGACCCAACGCACTCAATAGGCGATCTAGAGCAGAGGTGCTGGCGGAGCACTCTGTCAGAAGAATCGATAACGCAATCGGGGTTCTGGGAAGGAGTTCGATAACCCAATCGGGGTTCTGGGAAGAAGTTCGATAACACAATCACAGTCCGACTGTTAGCTGCAGACAGGGTTGCAACGCTGGCTTTGCACTTTAGCTGTGGGTGCCGGTTATGACCTGCGGTGGTCCTGTCTTGATCCAATTTGGTCCGTACGTATCCTGATTCTGATTCGCACCTGTTCTATTCCTGCTGGCACCTGAACTATCAGGGTCCTGTCTTTTATCCCAGCCCGTGGCCAGGGTTGGTCTTCACACCATTCTAGGTAATTATAAATCAATGTGGTATGTCATTGTATTGTTTCCCTTTTCTAACCCTTCCTATGTTCCAATGCTTAATGAAAGTCTTATAATAATTTCACATCATCTTGCTTTGATTATATTCTTCCTAATTGAACAAGCTTTAATTTAATTGGTATGGACTCTGACATTTGAGTGTTTACATAAAGTGTTTAAACCTTTCCCGAGTCTGTGGTTATTCTATAAATGAAATAAATATTTACTGCCTATTATTCTAACACCCTTGATCCCATAGGACTCTAGGTACCGGTGACAAGGATTGGTAAGTCAAATGGTATAGGTCCTAATTGGTTAAATAAAATTTGATTAGCGTAGTTTTACCTGTTCAAAGTTTGTACATGTTCATTGGCCCAGGTGAGTATGGTGAAACGAGCAGGTGAGCCCATGCTCCATCAGTATTCTTTTGGTAACAGAGCAGTGGTTAGGGTTTAGTTAAGATAGGTAGTTAGTCGCATATTGATTGTATTAATTTTAAGTATTAACCAAGACCCGTTTGTATTGTTCTAGGTTTAAGAATTTACATAGACAAAGTGTTTAAACCTTTCCCCAGTCTGGGGTTATTCTATAAATAAAATGTTTATTTACTGCCTATTATTCTAACACCCTTGATCCTTTAGGACTCTAGGTACCGGTGACAAGGATTGGTAAGTCAAATGGTATAGGTCCTAAATGGTTACTTAAAATTTGATTAGCGTAGGTTTACCTGTTCAAAGTGTGTACGTGTTTATGGGCCCCGGGTGAGTATGCTAAAATGAGCAGGTGAGCCCGTGCTCTATCACTGGGCAGCTGCCCCTCCTAGCTCTCCTATCATCTCTGGCAACTCATTCCCTAGAATACAGTCAATGGGCTCTGGGGACTAACTTTGAGCCTTCTCTTTGTCACATCCCAACTCCGTTACAGCGATACCAGGGCCATGGGGAAGACAACATCCTGCTCTGGGCATGAGTTTCCGAACTTACCTGACTAGTGCAGTAGTCTGGAGAAACCAGCCTTTCTCCTAACATGATTCAGAAAAGGGGGTGGTGATGAACAGAGTGTCTGAATTAAGCAGACCACTCTTACCCAGTCCAAAGATCAGGGCTTGTTCCATCACCGTTTTTTAGCTCACTGCACCATCCCAGCTCAGAACTTGGCTATATGCAAATTAGTCTGACCCTGGCCCAGTGCATCATGGGAACAGGGCAGACCAAACTACCAAGCCAATTCTTATACTGGGAAGGAAACAAGCTACCGGGGACCGGTTTCTGGCATTTCAGCCGTCTTCGACCCGGCTTGCTTGAATCCTGATGGTGCAATGAGCTAGGGACTCACATCTGAGTATACCCTTCCAAGCTTATGGTGGACAAAAATGATTCAGAAAAGGGGGTGGTGATGAACAGAGTGTCTGAATTAAGCAGACCACTCCTACCCAGTCCAAAGATCAGGGCTTGATCCATCACCGTTTTTTAGCTCACTGCACCATCCCAGCTCAGAACTTGGCTATATGCAAATTAGTCTGACCCTGGCCCAGTGCATCATGGGAACAGGGCAGACCAAACTACCAAGCCAATTCTTATACTGGGAAGGAAACAAGCTACCGGGGACCGGTTTCTGGCATTTCAGCCGTCTTCGACCCGGCTTGCTTGAATCCTGATGGTGCAATGAGCTAGGGACTCACATCTGAGTATACCCTTCCAAGCTTATGGTGGACAAAAATGATTCAGAAAAGGGGGTGGTGATGAACAGAGTGTCTGAATTAAGCAGACCACTCTTACCCAGTCCAAAGATCAGGGCTTGATCCATCACCGTTTTTTAGCTCACTGCACCATCCCAGCTCAGAACTTGGCTATATGCAAATTAGTCTGACCCTGGCCCAGTGCATCATGGGAACAGGGCAGACCAAACTACCAAGCCAATTCTTATACTGGGAAGGAAACAAGCTACCGGGGACCGGTTTCTGGCATTTCAGCCGTCTTCAGCCCGGCTTGCTTGAATCCTGATGGTGCAATGAGCTAGGGACTCACATCTGAGTATACCCTTCCACGCTTATGGTGGACAAAAATGATTCAGAAAAGAGGGTGGTGATGAACAGAGTGTCTGAATTAAGCAGACCACTCTTACCCAGTCCAAAGATCAGGGCTTGATCCATCACCGTTTTTTAGCTCACTGCACCATCACAGCTCAGAACTTGGCTATATGCAAATTAGTCTGACCCTGGCCCAGTGCATCATGGGAACAGGGCAGACCAAACTACCAAGCCAATTCTTATACTGGGAAGGAAACAAGCTACCGGGGACCGGTTTCTGGCATTTCAACCGTGTTCGGCCTGGCTTGCTTGAATCCTGATGGTGCAATGAGCTAGGGACTCACATCTGAGTATACCCTTCCACGCTTATGGTGGACAAAAATGATTCAGAAAAGGGGGTGGTGATGAACAGAGTGTCTGAATTAAGCAGACCACTCTTACCCAGTCCAAAGATCAGGGCTTGATCCATCACCGTTTTTTAGCTCACTGCACCATCCCAGCTCAGAACTTGGCTATATGCAAATTAGTCTGACCCTGGCCCAGTGCATCATGGGAACAGGGCAGACCAAACTACCAAGCCAATTCTTATACTGGGAAGGAAACAAGCTACCGGGGACCGGTTTCTGGCATTTCAGCCGTCTTCAGCCCGGCTTGCTTGAATCCTGATGGTGCAATGAGCTAGGGACTCACATCTGAGTATACCCTTCCACGCTTATGGAGGACAAAAATGATTCAGAAAATGGGGTGGTGATGAACAGAGTTTCTGAATTAAGCAGACCACTCTTACCCAGTCCAAAGATCAGGGCTTGATCCATCACCGTTTTTTAGCTCACTGCACCATCCCAGCTCAGAACTTGGCTATGTGCAAATTAGTCTGACCCTGGCCCAGTGCATCATGGGAACAGGGCAGACCAAACTACCAAGCCAATTCTTATACTGGGAAGGAAACAAGCTACCGGGGACCGGTTTCTGGCATTTCAGCCGTCTTCGGCCCGGCTTGCTTGAATCCTGATGGTGCAATGAGCTAGGGACTCACATCTGAGTATACCCTTCCACGCTTATGGTGGACAAAAATGTTTCAGAAAAGGGGGTGGTGATGAACAGAGTGTCTGAATTAAGCAGACCACTCTTACCCAGTCCAAAGATCAGGGCTTGATCCATCACCGTTTTTTAGCTCACTGCACCATCCCAGCTCAGAACTTGGCTATATGCAAATTAGTCTGACCCTGGTCCAGTGCATCATGGGAACAGGGCAGACCAAACTACCAAGCCAATTCTTATACTGGGAAGGAAACAAGCTACCGGGGACCAGTTTCTGGCATTTCAGCCGTCTTCGGCCCGGCTTGCTTGAATCCTGATGGTGCAATGAGCTAGGGACTCACATCTGAGTATACCCTTCCACGCTTATGGTGGACAAAAATGATTCAGAAAAGGGGGTGGTGATGAACAGAGTGTCTGAATTAAGCAGACCACTCTTACCCAGTCCAAAGATCAGGGCTTGATCCATCACCGTTTTTTAGCTCACTGCACCATCCCAGCTCAGAACTTGGCTATATGCAAATTAGTCTGACCCTGGCCCAGTGCTTAATTCAGACACTCTGTTCATCACCACCCCCTTTTCTGAATCGTTTCTCCTAACATGGTCTGGCTGTCCCTGAATGCGTCAGGGACCCCATTCACATTAACCTATTGGAAGGGATGGTTTCCACCTTCAGGAATCTCAAGTCTACTCTCTGAATTCACTACACAACTAAGGGAGATTAGGGCATGTTCTATCCCCTGCTCTAGTTTAAGTTTTCTTTCCTTTTTCCTATCCTCCAGGTTCTGTGGGTTCAGTCATCTGGAAGACAAACTGCTACCTGCTCCATCCTGGGTGTTAGAACTGGGGGTCTCTAGTTGGCAGAGGTAGGTAGCTTTGACCAAATAGGGACCCTTGCTTCTAGTCATGGTAAGGGGGTACGCTTCTAAAATAACCCCTGCTCACCCACTTGGTAGCTTGGCATGAGCAGACAGGCTTATCTCAGAGGAAGTGTGTAAAGCATTTGTGAACACATACAGTAATACAGTGGGAACACTACAAATGGACAGGTTTTATCAAAATAAGTATTCTTTATATAGACTTAAGACAAGACCAAAAACGACAGAAATCCACAATACTGTACTCAAAATAGACTTAGAGATGGTAGAAGTAACTTAGTTCAAGTTGACAATAAATGCGACACGTTTCTCACAAAAGTGCCTGGATGCGTAACACAAAACCAACAAAAGGTTCGCAGGGAAGGTGATGTGTTGGTTCCTTGTTTCTGGGGAGGCGATGCGTCACTCCTCAATGCTTGTGCAGAGTAGGGATGCGTCTTGTTCCTTACCGGAGAGGAGGTGATGCTTAGATTCTCGTTCTTCGTTCTGGTTATGATGCTGCAAGTTGGCGCCTCGATACGATGTGACAATCCGGTGCTATGTGATAAGATGGCACCCTTGATGCGATGCGACAACGTTAAGACGATGCGTGCCTGCCCGACGGCTGTCCAGCGAACTCTGTAACTTTGGAGCAGCGACAGGCCCTGCGACACGCTTCTCTGGTGATGCTCCAGCGACCCTTGAGGTGGTGGCACTCTTCTCTCGTGATGCGACAGCAAACAGCTGCGATGGCAACGCGATTCTTCTCGTTGAGTCATGCTTCCATCTCCCAGCAACACGAAGGCTTCTGCAGACAGTATTCGCAGCAAGGAAATTCAGAGAGGAGCTTCAGCAGGAGGCAAGCACAAGTACAAGCCCTTGGAGAAATATTCTGCAAGATGATGAAAGTTCCTTAAAATTTCCTTCTCCTTTCCTTTGAAATGAAGACACCACTGCAGGCCAACCCAGCAAACAGCACTCTGCACACTAGCAGAGGAGCAGTCCAAACTCCTGCAGCTTCCTCTGTTCTTCTCCTTGGCAAAGGTTCATCTTGTTGTTCCAGAAGTGATCTAAAGTCCTGGGGTCTGGGCCCCCATATGTATACAACTATTCTATTTGTTCTCTGAAGGCAGACGCTCCTGTACCAAGTCCAAACCAGTTCTGGGTTCATTCTGCCAGTGCACACCTTCTTCCTTTGTCAAGGTGGGCCTGGGTCATCAGAAGCATCACAGGATTTGGAGCCAGCATTGTGGAAGGCAGGCACAGCCCTATTGAGGTCCAGGTGCTACTCCTCCCACCACTCCCATTTCAGATAGGTCTATTCAGCCTAGTGCTGACTCACCCTGTCTCCTGGAGCCCCCAGCCCCTGTCACTCACAACACCAGACATACAATACACAAGCTAGCAGAGGCAGGCTGGATGGTTAGGTAATAAAATATCTACATTCTAAAAGTGGTATTTTCAAACACAGACTATTAAAACCAACTTCACTAAAAGATGTATTTTAGTTCGGGCATACTAAACTTGAATTTCTACTATGTTCTCTGGGTCAGTTAGGATTATAAGATTATATAATCAAACTGGCCATTCTGGCCCGTGGGGGCGGGTAGCCTTGCAATAGTGAAAAACAAAATAGGCTGTAATTCACTATCAGGTCATGCTACACACATCAGAGCATGACCTAACTTTTACATACAATGCACCCTGCCCTAGAGCATACCTTAGGGGTGTCTGATATGTAGAAAAGGGAAGGTTTAGGGACTGGCAATTGGGTACACTTGCCAAGTCGACATAGCAGTCACAGTCTGCACACAGGCTCTGCAATGGTAGGCCATACTTTACAAGCTGCTTCTGTGGGTGGCACAACCAGTGCTGCAAGCCCACCAGCAGCATTCGATTTAAAGGCCCTGGGTACACATGTTGCGCTGTACTAGGGTCTGACAAGTAATTCAAATAAGCCAATAATGGAGTCACTAATCAATACATGGATTTACAATAGGTAGCACTTGCACTGTGGCACTGGACAGCAGTGGCAGCGTGCCCCAGCATCTAAACCAGCAAAACATATCAAAAAAAGAGGAGGAAATCGGTGAAAAATGAAAGGGAGACTCACGCCAATGGCACCATGTCGAACACTGGGCATTTGAGGCATTAATGTAATTTGTTGATGTCAAGTTGGGCTCTCCTGATAGCTAAAGACCCTGATCTGAGACCTCCCTCTTCTCCTGTCTAATACCGTCTCCATCCTCCTCCTCATTGTCATCGACCTCCTCCTACTCTAAGGTGGTTGGGCATCTTGCATTTACTCCACAGCTCTCAAGGCTACCTGGAGATCAAGCTTGGTAGCCCCAAGGGTCTGCTTGCAGACCCTTTTGGTAGCAGAGTTTCAGCAGCTCAGGCCCAGAGAGGGTGCCAAAGTTACAGTCATCCATATCCACGGTATGAAAAGTAGTTTTAGGGCATTTCATTTTAAATAAAAGGGGGGAAAGCCAATTAAAAACTGAGGAAGAAATCAAAAAGGGGTCACTCTGATGTCAAAATATTTAGATGGATTTTGTTTAACACAAATCACTGTACGGTACTCCACAAACACAAATCCTGATCAACACTGCTGAACACCAATGTGAGAAATGGGATTGTTGGCTGACTGAGTTGTAAGTTCTGTTAATTCAACAGCCACAGTTCTGTGCAGAGTGAAAAGTCACAAAATTAACCTCTGTTTAACACTGGGTAGCTTGTCACGCAAGCAGTCAGGCCTAATTTAGAGGCAATGTGTAAAGTATTTATGCTGCACATAAATAGTGATCAAGTGAAAACATAAAACAGTAAAATTCCCAAAGCAACTTACAAAAATAGATTATATTTTAATTAATTATTCAACACCAAAATGACAAAAAATCCAACCAGAGATATTGATTTTTATAGTTTTAAGTGAAAATAGCACCCAAACATCATGAAGTGCCAACAAGGGAAATCTGATCGTGGTAAACGAGGACAAAGTCAAACGTTTAGGATGACCACGATGCAATGTGGACTGGGTACAGGGACCCCGCTGGGTCACTGAGTCAAAGTACCTTAATCTGAGTTGCATCAACATAGAAGGTCCTATCGACGATGAGGGTGAGGGATCCAGCTGGTGTGATATGCCAATGTCTAAGAGATGTAATCAGTGTTGATTATCACAGTGGAGGTGATGTGCTGGTCCTGATCTTCACAGTAGGGGTTCCAAATGTCATGCTTTGCGGCAATCCACCCAGCAGCAGTGATGCACCATTTCTGGTCACACAACAGATACTATGGTCCAGATACATGCGACAGTGTTGATGCACCGGTTTGAGAGAGGATGATGTATTTGGCTGAACTAGGCACCTTAGGTCCACTTCCAAGGGTTTAAGACTAGGGTGTCACCACTTGGTAGGGCAGACTCACATATGAATGTGTCCAGGTGCACAAGCAGGAGAGTTGGAACTTTTTTATGTCCCTGAGGCTTCAGGTCAGGAGGCCAGGCAACTAGCCCTTGGAGCCACTCTGGGGGTCAAGTTATGATAATTTCAAAAAACCTGGGTGTGAACCTGAAGAAAGGGCCATTTTCCAATACTTACCTGGCGTTGTAATGGCATGTGTGGTAAAGGAAAATGTGTACTAAAGGCTTGCTTTGTAAAAGCAATGCATGGTTCAGGCATTTCGTGGTAATGGCTGAATATCAAACGAATGCGTTGTCACAAAACACTTCCAAGTGCTAGGGGCCATTTTTATGAAGATGTAACGCAGCACAGCAAGTCACCTTGCTGCACTACGTGACAGGGAAAGGGCAGGAATTTCCCATATGTAACATTAAACAACACATTCCTGCCTTTTCCCAGCGCTGGTGCACAATGTGCTGCCTAGCAACAAAGCAGGCACTCTTGCACCATGGTGCAGGGGTGCCATCGTTGCATACAAGATGGTTTTAGTGCAGGGAGGGGCACTTTCCTTCACACAAAATAACCCTTGAGGCATTTTCCTCTTTCTATGTGTGCTGCAGAATGTTTCCTTGTTACGCTTTACCTGGGCAGGCATAGAAGTTGTGGCACATTTCCAGGTCTGTCAAGTGAGCCCGTGGACACCAAGGCCTATGCTACGCACAGCTCTCAGGCAAAAAAGCCTATAAACTCCTTTCTTCTACTTCAAACAAACATTTATTCAAGTTTTACTTATGTATTCATTACCGTACTAGAACATCATGATCTCAAAACATAAAGATAAAACAGTTCATTCTCCTTAATGCATGAAATTCAAAATATAACATAACATTTCTTGTTGAAATAATATTCAATTGTGTGCTGATTAAACACTAAAAACCAAAAACCCAATGTATTTTGGGTTCAAACTGAACCCTTCATCAGGGGTTGTTATAACTCTTGTGTAAGTTGAAGTTCCTCGGGATAGTTCAGTTCTCGTGTCTACAACAAAAATTTACAGTATCAGATATTAGAAAAACGTACATTCTATTTGTTCTCTGAAGGCAGAGGCTCGGTGAGCATACAGCATACAGGGGTCTAGATTTGGTGGTGATACGATTATCTCCAAGGTAAGATTCTGGCACAGGATTGAGATTACGTTATGGCACATACTGTCAGTATTATATCAGATTCAGTACTTAGAGCTATTTTTATTTACCTTCAGGAGGAGTTTCTGACACACGTGATGGAGACTTTCTTCATAATATAACATACAGGAGAGGTGAACGTTATTCACTGGGTAAGATGTAAACCTTGGTCCAAGTGTTTGCAGATGGCAGTTATTACGTGAGTTAGAAAACATTGAGATTGGGAACTTACATTTAGTATTTACATTTTCACACAGACTGTGGATGTTCATGACAGATGTAACTTTCATTGGAACCAGATTGGATTTTCGCTTTACATTTGTGGTTTTGAAGGGTAGGTTCATTTACTTTGATCATAGTGAACACTTGGTGCAAGTTACGTTAGTGGTGAGTGTGTAACGAGTGACGTTGCACTACAGAATTTGATGATCTTTGACGTCTTTGACCATTCTTGACCAGATAGACCTTCTGAAAGATAGAGGTACTTTTTCTAATCCCGACTATGGCTAGTCACGTGCTAACTCACGAGGAGGTTTCTGTTCACCTATTTTTTAATTCTACACGAAGGAACAGTTCTTTGGGCATCCACTGGAGGACGTTTATGTGTCATTGAGCACCCATTACCAGTCTTTCTTTCTTCTATTTCACCACTTGTTCACCTGATCTCACTTATCTATTATTATTTTTTTACATTAATTTTATGTGATATTGTAAGGAATGCAAACCCTGAGACTATTGGTGAAGGTGACAACATGCAAACAATGTACGTTTTTCTAACATCGGATACTGTAAATTTTTGTTGTAGACACGAGAACTGAACTATCCCAAGGAACTTCAACTTAAACAAGAGTTATAACAACCCCTGTTGAAGGGTTCAGTTTGAACCCGAAATTCATTGGGTTTTTGGTTTTTAGTGTTTAATCAACACACAATTGAATATTATTTCAACAAGAAATGTTATGTTATATTTTGAATTTCATGCATTAAGGAGAATGAACTGTTTTATCTTTATGGTTTGAGATCATGATGTTCTAGTATGGTAATGAATACATAAGAAAAACTTGAATAAATGTTTGTTTGAAGTAGAAGAAAAGAGTTTATAGGCGTTTTTGCCTGAGAGCTGTGCGTAGCATAGGCCTTGGTTTCAAGGGGCTCACTTGAC
Organism: Lissotriton vulgaris; assembly: GCF_964263255.1. Classification (NCBI taxonomy): domain Eukaryota; kingdom Metazoa; phylum Chordata; class Amphibia; order Caudata; family Salamandridae; genus Lissotriton; species Lissotriton vulgaris. The sequence continues at coordinate 197,771 of NW_028240639.1, read as the reverse complement.
ACATTATACTTAGGTGGGGTGGTACCTCTTCCCGTTGCCTCGCACGCACATACACAGATAACATTTACTAATTACAGTTTTCACCATCGGACAAATCCAGTGTACCATAGGTGTGCAGACCCACCCACATTTCACATTTCCAGGTCTACCAGTAATGATAAATCTTGGAATGCATCAAAATTCATGGGTTTTGCATGAGAACAGCCTTGCACGACCCATGGAGCACATCACTGGGGCAGAGTAACGCAATACATCTATTTGCATCAAGCCACTCATGACCACCAAGAGGTCCTTGTGTGGCTTGATAAATTGGATCTTGAGGGTTACGTCACTTTGCACTGTTGCGTGGCACAGGGAAAGACTTAAACTCTTGATAAACTAGGCCCTTGATGTCCAACCCAGTGATGAAGCATGCCACACTATGGGGCCGATCAGGATGGAGGATTTTCCGCCACCTCCGGGCCGGCGGAAGCCACCTCCGGCCCGGAGGAGGCGGAAAATCCATTGCGGGCTCACCAAAGACCCACCGCCACATTACGATGGCTGGTGGGTCTTGGTTTCTGTCCGCTGCTTTTCCGCCGCGGTCGGATTACAACCGCGGCGGAAAAGCTCTCATTTGGCTGGCAGTGTCTATCAGACACCGCCGGCCAAATTAGGTAGCATTTGAAAACATGCTTTTCCGCGGCGCTTTTTCCGCCGTGGAAAAGCATGTGTACTTTTGATTTTGGGGGCCCGTTGCGGGCCCCCAGGGTGTTGGTGGGTGGGGGGTGCACATGGGGGGTACCTATGGTACCCCCCAGCATTTACATGCACAATGCGGCAGGCACCGCGCGGTGCCTGCCGCTTTGTGCATGTAAATGTTACACATGCACTTTTAACATTGCGGCGGGTGCTGCTTCAAGCAGCACCCGCCGCAATGTTAAATATCCAGGATGTGACCGCCAGGGTGGCGGTCACATCCTAATCGCACATGAGGGAACGCCGCAGCCCATGCGGACGTTCCCTCATACTCTGGGGTCGCGGACGGACTCAAGTCCGTCCGCGATCCTAATCGACCCCTATGTGAGAAAGAGTTCATCAACCAAAGAGATGTGATTCATGAGATGGAAATCTCATGAAGATTCAGTAACCAAGAGGGTGGTTGTATTTGTGGTATGTTCACTATAAACTAGTTGCAAAGTTAACAAATCCAAAACATCCTGTCACTTTTCTTTACACTTGTGCTTAACATTAATCACACAACCTGGGGATACGAAGGTATCAGTATCTTTAGACACAGATGCATGTATGAGGTATACTAGATCATTACTTTCATAATCAGGACCTGGAATTTAAATAACATGGTATTTAAGCTTTTACACGAGGAAAGGTTTGACAAAGTACAATCAAGGATTAACTGTGATTATGAATAACTGAGACAGTGTATCTTGGAAACCTAATTATACCACTTAGAAAATGAATGCTTCTTTTTCACTTTCAGCAGTAACATTTTGTTAAACTCTCCCTCTGACCAGTTTTCTCCTCTTCATAACACTCACATTCTTTATAAGAAGACATTAATAGAAATAGGAAAACTAAGTAGGCAGTTTCAGCAGACAGCTAAATCCTTACCCACAGCCCTGAAGCTCACAAATCATCTTAGCAGCATTACTCCAGTCCAAAGCATCAGGTTCGTTCTTCAGCCATTTCTGTGTCTCCTGGATGGATTTGGTATCTGGGCAAGCGAAGGTGATCTCGTTGAAATATTCACAGACTGGGAGTGGGTAAAACATATAGGGGCCGAAGCAAAGTACAATCAGGGAGCCTCCTTTAACATCACCTGCTTAGAAAAAGGTTCATACTTTACTGAAGTGAAACTCTTTAATATGTTACATGCGTTGTCATTATCAGCAAACAAGAATAGACATGTTATCATCAATTATATGTTACATGATGTAATCTCGTGTCACAAGAATTTACCATATCCTCTCTAGGGCTCTTCTTTGAACCTCATATCCTCCCCAGATCTACGTTGGGGATCAACGCACTGCAGCCTCATTATTGGGGTACAGTTGCGGTGTCTGAAAAGACATGCATATATTTCTACTTTGTTTTGCAGTCGGGAAGGGAGTGGTTTGGCTCTTGTCTCATTGGCCCCTGCACCTCTCTTGTAGTCAATGAGATTTTATGGACTGTGTGTTTTTCCCCTTGGATACATGTATAACTAGGGTTACAAGCATTTCTTTCACAGGCTTTGAGACTAAAATAAGATTACTCTTGCATCTGCCGCTCATTTTACTTCCACCAAAGTCAGGTCTTAATCTGTGGCCTGTGGCCTGCAATCCACACGTCCTCATTTCGCAGTACTGACACCATAGCAGATATCTGACTTCCTGGCAATTGAGACAATAGGCAGCTCTCTTCGGGCTGTCTCCATTCTCACTCTGTAATATATGTATTAATTGTTTGATCAATGAAAATCACATACACAACTCAATATAATTTAAATCATAGTTTGAAAAAAAGAACATTGTATCCATATGTACATTACAATAATAACATGTTAGGATATAAAATTCATCTTTCCAGTAATTCAACTCGGCAAATAAGTACAACAAATGTAAAACATGAAAGTGGAAAGTCATATAAATGAACAGATAAACTTAGCATTACGTAGCAGCAAGATTAAATAAAGATTTAATAAATTGTACAGATTTACCGCAATTCATAGCACTCACCCTTGTTTGGTTTGCAGAATCCTGGGCTCAATCAGAGTCAGTTACCACCAGTATTAGTCAAACAATGTGGGTGTTCAGGGCAAAAAGAATGACTTTCTCTCTAAGGATTCCACGTTTATTGTTTTTCTGCCTCTTTTGTTAGATTCCGGTTGTTGGTCCAACATAGTATCTCGTTTCTGGGTTGTATGACGCGATACCGTTGACATAGTTTTCGCGCGCTATTACATTGCGGCTTTTAAATCGCAACTGCGATGACATCGGCATTTTTAACATCGCACGTTGTTGCTCCGCTAATGCGGCCTTTTAATTGGATTGCGTGTCACATCGCCGACATGACAACGTGATGTTTGTGCCCTACAGCCAATGCGTGTGAATTTTGTGAAAGAGAAAAATGTGCAGGGATGGGTTCCTGCCTGTCCTGGTTTCAACCATGGCATTTCCTTATGCTTGTTATATAAAGTTCCAATTTGCTAAGCACTGCTTGATAGCAGCGTTCTATTCACAGCAAAACACCTGTGAAATGAACACAGACATCCTTTGACATCGCTGCATGTGAGCTATTTCATTTATTTTCTGTGCATCCCTACCAAACGCCAGGCTATGCGTCATGTGTAACCCCTATATGCAATGTGCGTGCATCTGTGCGTGTGCACGTGTGTATGATTGGGGGTCTGGGTGAACTCAGCACATTGAAGGTGAATTGTGCGTGGGGGGCTTTGTGTCTGGCATGTAAAGTGTGTTGTGTCTTTAGACATGCATGTGAGTCGATTTGGACGCACAGAGGTGGCAATTCGAGTATCTGTTTGTAGGGGGTGGGGGTAGCGATGGCACGTTACCAATATTTGATCAGATTCAGAAGTATGTCTGGTGTGCGGTTAGTATTCTTGTCCAGCGCTAGAAATCTGGTGCAAGATTTGGGGACAGAACAATTCATTGGCGACGTGTTGTTCCCCTGATTGCAAGCATCGCATCCCAGCATCTATGTTACAAACACAGGCGACATCCCAGTTGAGCAGGTGGGGTATTTTGTGTCGGCTCTTTATTAATGCTTGTTCTATCCTAATGTAATAGGCGACGTTTACTGAGCCCAGTGCGCCTCCTGGATATCTTCAGAGTTGCTATAAAAGTGTTCATCATGGAACACATTTTCCCCTTTCCTAAATGTGCAGTCACCAGTTCTTCTATTTCCACCTTTCCCTGACGCTCCGCCCCTACTATGTCTGAAATCCTTCTAGCCCCGAAGAGGTCACTTGGTGCCCTGTATTGTCCAGTCTTTTTTTCAGTCCAGTCCCATTGACAGAGGGCAGAATGTGGTCATGGTTCACAATCGCGGACGCATATGATATAGGTGCCACAGTCTCCAGGGCGAATGCAGGAAAGTCATGCAAGCAAAGGCTGGGAGCAAACTTCAGCCACCAGAGACACTCGCGGGGGCGGGGGGCTAGTTATTTTATGAGGATTTCATGCTGCCTTCGTTTCTGCTGCTACAGTATAAATTGTATACACAATTAGTAAAACCACATTTAGTGGGTGTCCTTTTTGTGCTACAAGGTACAATGACTCCTTCAACCCTGCCAGAACTTTATCCTATAATTACATGGTAAAACGTGAAGTTAGGAATGAACATCTTTACGACTGCTATGCCGCAGGACTCGCATCTAAAGTAGCTTTTACTCCCATTCATTTTAGACAAATATACTATGAAATGCGGGCTGTAGTTCAAAGTGATTGAGGCATTTCTATCCATCACGTTTGTGCTGTTTAAGTGAGTTGGTAGATAGTGGCGTGGGCGTGCCCAGACGCAGGCCACCATCCGTGCACCCATCCACCATACGTTCCACCATCATCCATCCATTCATCCATCATCCATTTATCATCCATCATCCTTTCATCCATCCGCCGCCATGCACCCATGTACACTTTTATGCATCCATGCATCCATTCCACCATACGGTCCACCATCATCCATCCGCCATCCATGCATCCATCCCCCGCCATGTGTCAGGTGTGGAAAACACAAGTTCCTAAACTGTACCGAGCCAAAAATGTAGCAATCAGCAGATCAAAGACTATCCTCAGTCGTCAGGGATTATTTTCACGGCGCTCCACTGACTTTCCTGACCTCGATGCAATTGGTGTTTCCCTTCAAGGGTTGTATGACGCTTGCAGCTGGACAGTCCCCGAAAGATGTAAGCATGGTCTACCACTCGTCAGAGCAGTGCCAGCCCTGCCTCACCAGCCACCACGTCTTCCACTCAGCACCGACTAGTGTCACACCATGGGGACTCGGCTTCTTGATAGCAGCGTTCTATTCACAGCAAAACACCTGTGAAATGAACACAGACATAGCGCCTGTCCTTTGACATGTGCGTGCATCTGTGCGTGTGCACGTGTGTATGATTGGGGGTCTGGGTGAACTCAGCACATTGAAGGTGAATTGTGCGTGGGTGGCTTTGTGTCTGTGCGTGTGCACGTGTGTTATGATTGGGGGTCTGGGTGAACTCAGCACATTGAAGGTGAATTGTGCGTGGGTGGTGCGGGGAATGAGATTTTAATCTCTTTTATGATTAATCTGATAACTTATCTCATTCGACAATTTTGGACCGTTGGTATCTGTCATTGAGTAAAAGACAACCCTCATACAGGTAAAATAAACCCCATATACGGACACCACTCTAAAGAATCACTTACAACTGTTAAAGTTTAAAAGGTTTAATATAAAATTAAGAAAAGTTGCAAATACAATCCTCTCAGGATCAAATTCATCAAATATATCGGAACCAAAAGGAACATATATTCCCTAAAGAACCTCAGTCTACAAACAAATACAATTAAAGTCAGTTCCAAAATCAGCAAATTAAAAAGAATCGATATGAAGTGGTTCTTCTGCGTCATCTGCAGTAAGAGAAAAAATAATCAAGTTAAATCTGTCCCTACTCTATGCTATGTGACATTCCTACTTCGCAAGTTCCTTCCCTAAAAAGGTGTCAGCAGTTTGACTTCCAAAGAAGTTCAAACTCTCTTAGCCTCTAAAGGAATCCTAAGTTTCAGAAGCAGTACCCTCTCTGCCTACCCATCCGCTCTCTAAGGGTCCTCGGCCTACTGCTCCTTTGCGCTCTGATCTCTCTCAGCGCATCTGCTCAAGTCATCTGTTCTTCGCCCTGAGCTCCTAACTTGCTAATCGCCCATTGCCAATTGCTACCTTATCCCCGGGGTGCTGTCCCTAAAATACACAATCACAGTGTGGGTGGAACGCCCCTTGACGCCCACCACGGACTTTCCCCGATGAAGTCAGTTTCTGGCTTCTTCCATTGCTTCGTCTCCTTGCGTCGTCCGTTAAGTTGACCCTTCTCCTTAGATGTCATCTTCATCTTCTTGTTGGCGACTTCAACTGACACTTTCAGATCAAAAGTCAAATGAACTTAAACAAGACTTTAACTTTACAACTGTGATTCTTGACCCTTCTAGGTCCTGTGAATGGTCTTTCCAAAACAAGACTCAAATTCCAAACGTCTCTCCTCACGTTTAGCAATAAGCTCCGTCCGGCATTGTCACCTTAAATCTAACAAGTGCTAGACTCCTTGGCTCTCACGTCCACATCAAGCTATTCACGACTCCTGTGAGTCCACTAAATTACACACATTGGACTACGCTCCTGCGAACTCTTGGTCAGTCAGGTTATGATCACAAATGACCTAAACTCTTCTAGCATCCCTACAAACTTCTTCCACACAGTATAACCTTTAACACACATTTATATATAATCGCATTTAGTAAATATTTTACTTCTAAACGAATACAATTTGCATAGAATATATATATAATACATAGAGTACGAGGTTATATGCTTATTCGTTACATCGTCGTATGTATACTTTCTGCGCACTTCTCCACGTTACATTTCTCGCCGTTTCTCCATTTAAAGTTACACACGTACATGAATTCTACTTTGCACGTTCTATATTTCATGAGCATTTCTACACATTTCTACATCAGCCCATTATGTATACGGGCCTTCTAAATCTAATGCATGTTTAACAGTAAATACATTTATATTTCTTATACCACGTTGTCACTTCTGTTGACCTTTATGCTATAGGCGTCAACTTCACGTTACAATATACATTTCATTCCTACGTTTATACTATATGCGTCTAAATATGGCTAGGATATACGTTTTATTCAAATTGCGCTCTCTCAGTGGCTTTGTGTCTGTGCGTGTGCACGTGCGTTATGATTGGGGTTCTGGGTGAACTCAGCACATTGAAGGTGAATTATGCGTGGGTGGCTTTGTGTCTGGCATGTGAAGTGTGATTGTGTCTTTAGACATGCATGTGAGTCGATTTGGACGCACAGAGGTGGCAATTCGAGTATCTGTTTGTAGGGGGTGGGGGTAGCGATGACACGTTACCAATATTTGATCAGATTCAGAAGTATGTATGGCGACTTTTACACCGCAGGATCGTTGTAGTCGCATGCGATGTTAATGGCATTACGCCGTGGTCGCATGCGTAGTGAATGCATGCAATGCAAACGATTCTGCGATGTAAAAGTCGCGGTGCCATGTGTTGACCTCGATGTAATTGGTGTTTCCCATTTAGGACAGAGTATTTTTGCCAAATTATATTTAGGCCTTGATACTCTTATCCCATATTGTTGAGAATAGGATTGTGGCCATACACCAGCACAATGCCTGTGTAACAAACTGCACACGGGTATATTCTCTCACATTCCGCACTCATATTTCACTCATCCCATGATACTGTATGATAGCTGTTCAAAGTGAATGAAAGAGTAGTATATCCATATTGCTCCGTGAAAGTGAGACTAAGGATGGTGAGGGAACTGAAGGGATGTTGTGCCGTCTCTTCATGCTAATTGATGGCCTGCGAAATTTTCAGCTGAAACACATTCCCTAGTGTGTCCAAGGTGTAACACCTTGGACACACTAGGGAATGTGTTCCACAATGATGTTTTGCCGTTCTGCATTCTGTTAGTGATAGTAACAACGGGGGCAGTCAGCCTATTGATTGTGTTTGTATTCAACTTTACCTGATGCCTTTTTATGTTCTTGTAATTGATGGATAGTGAGTCTGTCCTTCTTCATAAACTACAGCTTCTCCTTCATAATCTCCTTTATGGCAGGGGGTGGGGGGCAGATATGGCATGTGCAGGGCCTGATGCTCTGACTCCATGGCGTAAATCCTGCGATGCAGCTTAGAAGCTACTTACTCTTTACACGACATGTGAAACGTATAATGAGAACGATAAGAAACATATAAAATGAATGTGCACCTTGCACATGTTTTAGCAAATGACAACGATCATGAGAAAACACATAGTACTGGAACCGTAATAGAGTTATCATATTGTAGAAATAGAGGAAAAATGATACACTGTGTGTTTAGCTTTTTTAACAGTTGATTTTCGTATAAAGGTCCAAATCATTCTAAACACTCGGAAGAAGTTCTGCATTTTGCTTTATCAAAACTCAACCTTCTGACATCAAGAAAATATTAAAAATTGACATATGTAAGCTATAATTGGGATGCATTATTAGGCTTTACTTGTAACTACAATGATTCACCTACTGAATTTAAATAAAGTAATTGTCACAAAGTCATCCTCTTTAACTGACTGATTGATGGTATTTATAGAGCGCACTAATGCCGAGGCGTCTTGGCGCTGGGTAGAGTTATCTGGGAATTGCACTAAGATTAGCATAGTGTAAAGAGCCTGGTTTTAATGGGTTTCCTGAAGATGGTGCGCGAGGGCTGAAGTTGGAGCGATACGGGGAGGGAGTTCCAAAATTTGGCTGCTCAGAATGAAAAACGTTTCCCTCCCCAACTGACCATTTTCATCTTTGGAGGAAGAACCAGCCCAGTGTCCATAGATCTTAAACAACATGATGGAATATATTGAGGGAATATTAATTGTACGTCTTCCGCCTCACCTCCATAGATGGCTTTATGCACTAGGCATAGAGCTTTAAACTTCACCCTTCGTCTCACCAGAAGCCAACGTATTTGTTTGATGCTGGCCGAAGTGGAGTAATGCTTGGGTAGACCATACAAAACTCGAGCTGCAGCATTTTGAAGTGATTGAAGCTTATTGAGCTGTTTCACTCCAGCACCCAAATAAAGGGCATTACAGTAATCTATCCTTGATAGGATAATGGTGCAACCACCGTTTTTCTGATGGAAAACGGGATGAATGGGAGAATTTTACGCAGTAAGACCACTTGGTTTACTTGGGGGGCACACGTGAGATCTTCATCAATGAGAAAACCGAGGTTTCTGGCCTTAGACACCGGTGACGGACATGTACCAGCTTCAGGGGGCCACCAACACTGGCTCCAGATTGAAGGTTTCTTGAAAAATTCCAGAATCTCGTTTTTTTTCGGTGTTTTAAAAAATTGACATTCATCCACAACATCACAGAACCGTTCAGCTGACATACTGCCATTTGACGTGAACGACACCACCAATTGTGTGTCGTCAGCGTAAGACACAAGCGCTAAACCATGACTTTTGATTAGTCTTGCCAGTGGTGTTACATAGATGTTGAACAGGGTGGGTGAAAGTGCTGAGCCCTGGGGGACTCCCCCCGGGAGGGTGAACCGTTCTGATCTCAGACCTTCCCAGTATATTATTTGTTCTCTGGATTCGAGAATAGATTTGAGAAGGGTCAGGGCCTTGCCACTGACTCCCACGGACTGCAGCCTATTAATTAACACTGTATGGTTTACAGTGTCAAAGGCTGCAGTGAGGTCAGCAATATTAGGGCCATCCTGCCACACTCGTCCAGCACCCTTCTAATCTCCTCTGTAGCCATGATCAATCAATCAATCAATCAATCAACCATATCATTTGTAAAGAGCACTACTCACCTGTGAGGGTCTCAAGGCGCTGGGGTGGGGAATGCTTCTACTGCTCAAAAAGCCAGGTCTTGAGGAGTTTTCTGAAGTTCAGCAGGTCTTCGGTCTGCTGTAGGTGGTTGGAAAAGGTGTTCCAGGTCTTGGCGGCAATGTGGGAGAACGATCTGCTGCCAGAGGTCACTCTTCGGAAGCGGCAGACTGTGGCGAGGTCGGCGGAGCGGAGCTGGCGGGTGGGGAAGCTGAGTCATCTGTTGAGGTACGTTGGTCCGGTGTTGTGGAGTGCTTTGTGTGCGTAGGTAAGGAGCTTGAAGGTTATCTTCTTGTTGACCGGGAGCCAGTGCTGGTCTCTCAGGTGGAGTGTGATGTGGCTGCGGCAAGGGATGTCGAGGATCAATGGGGCAGAGGCGTTCTGGATGCGTTCAAGCCGTCTCAGGAGTTTGGCCGAGGCTCCTTCGTAGGGGGCGTTTCTGTAGTCCAACCTGCTGCTGACGAGGGCCTGGGTGACCGTTCTTCTCGTTTCAGTGGGGATCCACTTGTAGATCCTGTGGAGCATGCGGAGGATGTAGAAGCAGGAGGAGGAGACAGCGTTGACCTTTTTAGTCATGGAGAGGGTGGAGTCAAGGATGACCCCTAGGTTGCGTGCATGGTCAGTGGGTGTTGGAGTGGTTCCCAGTTCGGTTGGCCACCAGGAGTTGTCCTAGGCCGAAGGGGTGGATCCGAGGATGAGGACCTCCGTCTTGTCCTCGTTCAGCTTCAGTCAGCTGTTCCTCATCCATTCAGCAACAGCCTTCATTCCTTCGTGAAGGTTGGTTTTGGCGGTGTGGGGTTCCTTGGTGAGGGAGAGGATCAGCTGGGTGTCATCGGCGTACAAGATGATGTTGAGGTTGTGCTGACGGGCGACGTGGGTGAGCGATGCCATGTAGATGTTAAAGAGAGTTGGGCTGAGAGATCAGCCCTGGGGTACACCGCAGATGATCTTGGTGGTTTCGGAGCGGAAGGGGGGAAGGCGGACGCTCTCTATTGTCCAGCAGGGACTTGATGTCATCAGTGGCGGCAATGAGGGCAGTCTCGGTGCTGTGGTTGCTGCAGAAACCGGACTGGGAAGGGTCCAGGATGTTGTTCTCCTCGAGGTAGCAGGCCAGTTGTTCGTTGACGGTCTTCTCGATGACCTTTGCTGGAAACGGGAGCAGGCAGATGGGCCGGAAGTTCTTGAGTTCCTTGGTGTCCGCCTTGGGTTTGTTGAGTAAGGAGTTGATCTTGGCGTGCTTCCAGCTCACTGGAAAGGTTGCTGTCTCAAAGGAGGTATTGATGACTTTCTGGATATGGGGTGCAATGGATGTGCTGGCTTTGTTGAAGTTGTGGTGTGGGCTTGTGTGTGACAGAGATCCGGAGTGGATGGTGTTCATGATTTTGATAGTGTTGTTGTCTTTGATGTTGGTCCAGGAGAGCAGGCAGTTGCTGCTGATGGTTGTCGTGTGGGCGGAGGTCTCAGTGGTTGTCGAGGCGGTCGTGGCATTGAAGCTGTCATGGATGTCTGCGATCTTGCGGTGGAAGAAGGTGGCCAGTGATTCGCACAGGTCTTGCGAGTGTGGGACGTCGTTGGTGTTGGAGCTGGGGTTGAAGAGTTCCTTCACGATGTTGAAGAGCTCTTTGCTGTTGTGCATGTTGTTGTCTAGGCGGTTTTTGAAGGATGCCCTTTTGGCGGATCTGTTGAGGTGATGGTGTCTGCGGGAGGTGTTCTTGTGGGCTGCAAGGCTGTCCGGTGTTCGTTCACAGAGCCAGATCTTCTCCAGCCTTCGGCAGGTTTGCTTGGAGGCCCGGAGGTCTTCAGTGAACCAGCTGGCTTTCTTGTTGGTGTGACTGTTGGAGGGTTTCTTGATTTGGGTAAGGGTGTTGGCGCGTTCTTTGATTCTCTGTCTGAGGTTGCGGGCAGCGGTGTCGGGGTCGGTGGGTGGGCTCTGCGCGAGGGTGGTGGTTAGCTGGTCTTTTCTGACTTTGCTCCAGCAGCGGCGGGGAATCTTATGGGTGCAGTGGTGTGTTTCCTGATGGTGAAGTGGATGCAGCGATGGTCGTTCCAGTGGAGTTCAGTGGTGTAGTTGAAGGAGACGTGGAGGCTTGCAGAGAAGAAGGGGTCAAGCGTGTGACCGGCAGAGGGGGTGGGTTGTTGTGACAAATTGTCTGAGTCCAAAGTTGGCTAGGTTGTCGATTAGGGTGGTGGAGGTGGTGTTGTTGTTGTTCTCGAGGTGGAAGTTCAGGTCCCCGAAGAGGATGTAGTCCGTGGAGGCGAGGGCGTGTGTGCTGACGAAGTCGGCGATGGAGTCGCTGAACTTTGGTCAGGGTCCGGGGGGTCTGTAGATGAGAGTTCCTCTGAGGGTGGTATTGGGGTCGGTGTGGATCTAGAAGTGCAGGTGTTCAGCGGTGCTGAGGGTGTCGTCGGTGTTTGTGGAGACTCTGAGAGTGTTCCTGCTCTGTTGGTGCGGTCCCTGCGGGTGATCTTGTAGCCTTCTGGGACGGCTATATCTATGTCAGGTGCCGAGGCGGGGTTCAGCCAGGTCAGAGCTGATTCAGTGGAATGCTGAGCTCTGAGCCCATGCTGGGTGGAATCAAGGATGTTATTATCCTCAAGGTAGGCAAACCGTTCCAAATTAATGGCTTTCTCCGGGACCTTAGAGGATAGAGGTAAACAGGAGATGGGACAGTAGTTTTTAGCCTCCAAAGCATCAAGTGATGTTTTTTTTAGGATAGGCCTTATACAGGCCATTTTCCATCCTGCTGAGAAGATCCCTGTTCCAATGACTAGATGAAGCAGAGGGGTTAGTGATGCGCCAACCTCATCCGTAGCTAAATGTAAAATGTATGGGGGCGGGTTCAGGTAGGGACCCTGACTTAGTTAGTGAAAGTATGTCTATCTCTTGCTTTCCATCCAGACTGGTGAATTGGATAAGACTACCTTGGCGAGAGTGTTTTTCCCATGTCTCTAGAGGGTTCATACTGTTGACCTCCGCTGAGTTCAAAAGTTCTTCATAGACCATTTTGACCCTTGTCTGGAAGAAAACCGCCAGGTTATCCACAAAGGCTTGGTCAGGGGCAAAGACAGTGTCTCTCGGACGTCGGGACAGTGCTGTTACTGTTTTGAACAGTTCTTTAGTGGAGTTTATGGCTTCTAGAATTTTAGATGTGAAGTAGGCTGTCTTTGCTGATATTATTGCTCCCTTGTATTCTTTTAGTCCTGAGCCGTATACGATCTTAAGCGCCAAACTGTATGAGGATCGCCAAATGCGTTCCTTAAGTCGGCATTTTATTTTTATTGTTTTTAGCTCTGCTGAATACCAAGGAGAGGATACTAGTCTTTTTTTGGCCGTCTTTGTAACTTTCGGTGCCAGCGGTGTAATTGCCTGGGTTATCCAGTTATTAAACTCCGTGGCTGCCTGATTGGGATCTGCACTACAAGTCAGATTCTCTTTCAAAGCAGTAGTTAGCTGTTGTTTTGATATTTTCTTCCAAGCACGTACCTTGTTCAGAGGAGGTTGATTTCTACCGCTCAGGTTATTATTGGATATGTTAATAATTAAATTGACAGCATAGTGATCTGACCAAAGTAAGGGCAGCGAGCTGATCACTTCAAGATGGGCACTGTTAGTAAAAATGCCGTCCAAGTTATGTCCTGCCTGGTGTGAGGGTTCCAGCACAATTTGCGTCATTCCAAAACTGGCCAGGGTATGTATTAGGCTTGAAGTATCCGAGTTATTTGTTACCTCTAGATGAAAATTAAAGTCCCCCATCAACGTAAAGGAATCTGCATTAAAGCAGGACTCCATGCAAGTTTGTAAAATAGTGATGAAAGATTGCCTAGGACCAGGGAGTCTGTATACTAAGATTCCTTGGAAACATTCTGCATTATTTAGTTTTATACTCATCGTCTCTGCATCTAGTAGTGGCTCTGGTGTCTTCCTCACCTTATAGCAGGCCCAGTAAGTTAGGGCAATCCCTCCCCCCTGTGTCCCTGTCCTGTCCATATTAGTGTCAAAATAGTCAGATGGAACTACATAATTCCAGTTAGGATTGCTCATGTCATTTGCCCACGTTTCAATTAGAAAAATCAGATCTGGATTTTCGAGTTGAATAAGACACCTAGATCATTTTTATGTTTCATTACGGACCTGAGATTGATCAGGACACAATTGTTAAAGTTGGGGCTATTAATAGCTGACATTTTAGTTTGATAATTGGGGTGCTGGGCCGACTCATTCTGCATAACAATGAGCAGCCTGGTAATATTAAGCAGTATGTCTTCCCTAGGCCAGTTCGTATTAGAGAAGCTTGGCTTGGTACTGCACTGATTATAGGGCACCTGAGGCATATTCATAGAATCTGTCTTTGCTTTCAAAGCAGAGCACTCACCGAGATTAAAGCTCAGGAGCTCCTCACAAGTATAAAACAGTCTACAGATTTGAGCAGGAGTTCTGGCGGTGGTCGCGCTCCGGGCGCCAACGGGCTTGCCTTTGACGCACCTTCGGCGCACTATTGAATTGCGAAAAGTTGGTGCAAAACTGTCATACTAATAACTAGAAATCTAAAACTCTCCAGACGTGATCTTTGTATGAGAAGGTTCTCAAATGTCCTAAAAAGACAAATGTTTTTAAATGGATGAGAATATGATGCACATATATGTTTTGCAATTAAGTAATAGGATATACTTGCTATTAAAAATGTCATGAGACAATCTATGGCATTGAGTGCCTTGAGAAATGCATTAATCAAATCACACATGCTCATGTTAAAATATAAACCTGTATATTAGTTATGTTATATTGCCTTTTAATGTGTAAGCTTAATTACATTCTTTAGGCCAGCGTTCTCTCATGATGTCTGTGATAAAGTATTTCACAGTTCTCGCGCAGGTAGAATTCCAGTATTTTCCCACGAGATGCTAGGAGAGTTGATACATATTATAATAAAATATTGACACTTTCTTTTTTCTCTTTTTTTTTCTTTTTTATAATTGCACAGTACTATAAATATATACATATATTTAGGAATTCATCCTCAAAACAATCGTGCAATTTTCATTTTCCACCCACCACTGGCGGCTGTGGAGAGCCTCGGACTTCATATCCTTTACATTCTAAACAGTCCTATATACATTCCCAGGGGCTCATTCCCAGTGTAGGTAAGCAATTTTAAAGAAATCAAAAAGAGCCAGAATTCATATAAATCATAAACTTCATAAAAATGTCTTCACTTCTAAACCGATAAAGTGCAATGTGACATTGCGTCAACATCTAAGATTTCATCTTCTCGATTACCAATTTTTCTCCACCCGTCTGACAGTGGCGCCCATATTAATAAGCCTTTCATTAATGCCTATATCCCTCTCCTTGCAAAAACAGCCTTTTCTAAATAATAAATTGTCAGAAAACGGGAAAGCCTCTGCTGAAATCCAGGGGGTTTGGGGTCCACCCAAACAGATGTTATACTGTCAGGTGGTGCTTTCAGCACCTGCGCAGGAGCAGAGATGGTTTTTCCCAATGCCCCACTCAGGAGATCCGCCGGTACAACACACACACACACACACACACATATATATGTACATATATATATATATATATATATATATATATATATATATATATATATATATATATATATATATATATATATATATATATATATATATATACACATATACATATATACATATATATATATATATATATATATATATATATATATATATATATATATATGTTACCTACTGGCGGTCGCCAGTAGGTAGTTATAGTTAGGATTTTTTTCAATGTTAAATCTCAAAATTCTATTTGGAATAACTTTGGCGCCGGTTGACGAATCTGCCTGAACATTTCCTCAAAATGGCCTTGCGGCGTTCCAGTCCTTCCCTGAAAGCTTGGGGGGGATTCGTCAAGCGGGGGCCGAGATAAACGGGGGGTCCCAAAACGTGTTTTCCCCATGTTAATTTCCATAGAGCGGTCGATTTCACTTTTAGCCCGAACGGCTGAATGGATTTCCACCAAACTTGGCAAAATTGTAGGGACTGGTAGCCCGATGTGCCTTTGCTATGTCTCAAGATATGTGCTCCGGTGGATTTTGAGTAATTTAGGTTCAAAAAAATATATATATCTATGGCAGCGCCCCGGTACGCGCTCCGGGGAGCGCTCCGGGCGCGCCACGCGACTTGCGCACGGAAAACTGATTGGCATTCGGGTGTCTGTAAACATTCCAAACGGTCCGAAGCGGCCGCCATCTTGTGTCTCGGTAGGATCGAGACACAAGAGGTGGCCAAAACAAAGGGGTAAAGACAATTAGGGGGCAGAGTAGACCCCCCTGACCCCCTAGGTTTCATTTAGGGGCTATAAAAGGGCCCCGCGGGGCAAAAACATTTTTTTTTTTCGATTTGCGCAGGGGGTGCGCCCGGTACGCTCACCGGGGAGCGCACCGGGGAGCGCTCCAAGGAGAAAAGAGAATGGCAGAGTTAAAAAAATTAAATCATTTTATATAAATGGGAGGTAGTTCTGAAAAGAACTGTTTTTTTTTTGTTGTTTTATTTATTTATTTATTTTTTTGAATTTTTTTTTACTTTTTATGGCTTTTCTGAACAGTTTTATATTGTTTTTGTATTTTCTTGAAGGAGCAACAAAAAACAGGAAATTGTAAATGGCTCAACTGGAGCAAAAAAACCCAAATTAGGGATTTTTCAGGCACTTATGGTTATCCCCAGCACAGATGATAAGTTTTATACTTTGCTCACCATAGCAAATTAACTTTCCACAATATTTGCACATGATTTTAAAATCGTGAAATTTGGGTTGTATGATAGGAATTGTCTCTGTTGCCTCTGAACCCGAAGGAGTTGGTTCTTTCGATGTTGAGGGTCTTGATGTTGATGGGGGTAGCTTACTGCAGAGGTCCCTTACTGTGATCGTATGCGCATGCGTGCTTCCGGGTGCGCTTACGCTGTGCGAAATATGACGCATCACGCGGCTACGCGATACGTCACGATCATGTTTTTGTTTGCGATATTGGCGCTTACGGGACGCTCCCCGGGGCGCGCCCCGGGGCGCGCCCCGGGGCGCTTCAAGCGAGTACGCTTTCCGGGGCGCTCACCGGGGCGCGCTCCGGGAGTGCTCCTAGGAAAAAAAAAATTACAAAAATTTATTTTTTTTAAAAATGGGAAAAATTGAAGGGACTGGTAACCCGATGTGCGTTTGCTATACTTTGCTATACTCAAGTGGTTTTTACGAAAATTTACTTTTTATAAAATATATATTGTGCTACATTGGGCTATATATATGTTACAGCCCAAATGTAGCCCAAGTGTAGCCCAAATGTAGCCCAAATGTAGCCCAAAGATGGCCACCAGAGACAAAAAAATACTAATGTAGCCCAAATATCAGCCATATGTAGCCCAACTATAGCCCAAAGATAGAATGTACCAGAGTGTTCTCAAGAACAACTAGAGCATTAACAGTCTTACTTATAAAGTGAGACTTATAGTTAGGAATTAGCATTTAAAAAACCTATGAAATTCACTGAAAAAAACATAGGTTTCACACCAGTTATAGTTAGGAATTAGCATTTAAAAAACCTATTAAATTCACTGAAAAAAACATAGGTTTCATACCAGTTATAGTTACCTGGAAATTTTACTGACATAAAACCATTGAAATTCCACGTTATAGTTAGTTGGACTCACTATAACTTGCGCGTGTAATGCACTGCTGATGACGTCATATATTACATCACTCATGACATGGTCAATGACATCACTCATGACATCACTGATGACACCATCCAGTGAATGTGTGTCTTTCTAAAAATAAATATGTTTTATATAAGTATATGTAAAGGTCGATGGAAGAATAAATGTTTAAATAAGTGTTTTAATGGATGTTTTAAAAAAAAAAAAAATGTTTGGTTAACTGGCTTATTAAGTGTATCTTAGTGAATACATATATTAGCGAGAATTGGTTTTAATTTTCAATAGTTCAAATGTGTTTTCCCCATGCAGTTTTCCATAGGACTTTTAGATACGGCTACAGCCTGAACGGTTGAAAAGAATTACACCAAAGTTGGCAAAATGAAAGGCACTAGTATGTAATAGGGCCATTTCCTTATTTTTTTTAAATTGCTCAAGTGGTTTTTATGAAAAGCAACTTCTAAAACACATATATATCTTTGGGGGCGCTCCGAGCGCTCACCGGTACGCATACCGGAGAGCGCACTACGGAGTGCGCGAGCTGTAAGCTGATTGGCTGTCGTGTGTCTGTCAACATTCTTAACAGTCCGGAGAGTCCGCCATCTTGTGTCTCGGGAAAATCGAGACACCTGAGGTGAAAGGAAAAAGGGGGAAATGTGTAAAAGAGGACAGGGTACACACCCCCAGACCTCCTAGGTTTTTTGTGGTTGTCCTACAAGGACCCTGAAGGGGTAAGCGCTGGGTGCGTTCCCAGGTGCGCTCTCCAGTACGCGCACCCTGAGCGCACCACGGGGAAAAACAGTGAAAAAAATAGAGTAAAAAATTAATTTAGAGTGCTTACCGGTAAGTTAGCTCTGAAAAGAGCTGTTGTGTTATGTGGGTGTTTTTTGTACCAATGCAGAGTCTTATATTCAAGAGGAAAACTCTATTCCCCTCATCTGTAAAATGCACACCATCGCTCCTATAGATGCCTTGGATGTTGTAACGCAAGTTGTTGTGGTAAATGGAACCTATACCATAGTCTCTGAGGAAAGCAGAAACAGATTTATTCACATGTTTCCTTGCTTTCCCAATTTGTGGACAAAATTGGTTGGACCAGTTCCATTTTTGCCTTTGGCATATATTAGAAAATACCAAGGCAGTTCTGGGAAAAAGTGACAGCAAATCCCCAAAGATGTCCTTTAAAATCATTTCCAGACCTACCCCAGTCAAAGTGCCTAGGTCATTTCCACCACAGTGCACAATTATAAGGTCAGGGTGTGGTAAATACATAAAGGATTTTACCAATGGTATCAATTGATGACTTCTCAATCCTCTCTGTCCAATCCATGCAATGTCCACATTTGGTAAATCAAGGTTGTAAATACCTCTGTTAGCTGTGTATTTTTGACTCCAGTGGACATAGCTATGACCCACAAACCCGACTTTTGGCATTTTGAAGGTAGATGTGCTTCTAGACAGATGAGTTGTGGAAATGAAATGGCAGTTGATTATGAAAAAAGTGGTTGAGAATCAGTGCACTTGAAAAACCAGAAATGATTGGTGCTTTCTTAAAAATCTCCACTGAAAATTAGGGTGCATGTTTTTTTTGTTGTAAAAAGTCATTTCAATGGTTGAGAAAAAGTCATTTAAACAAACATTGCACTTGATTAGCTAGTACATTGAGAGGTCAAACACCCTTGATGGATTCTTTTGCAACATAGTATGATGAACTTGTGAACTGTGTGCTGGGTTAGGAGGGAGTTACCATGGTTACAGGTTGAATGAGCACTGGGGGGATGGGTGAATATTATGTGAGTTTCAAAGTCTTGAAATGTACAACCAATTAAAATGTGCAGTTTGGTTTTGAATTTGTGTGGGAACAATTTTGATTGGTTAGGTAAAAGGAATATGGGTCTGAAAGGAGAAAGAATCTGTGCCATTATTCTGAGGCTCAAGTGAAAGAAGCATTATTCAGAGATTCTGGTTAAGAATATCTGTTGAGTGTGACTGACACTGTTCTATATCTTACAAAGCATTTTTAAAGGTGAGTAATGATTCTTTTAAAAAAGATAGAGAGCTGTATGCACTATGGGGAAGATTAAGAAGCATATTGTACTTCTTTATTCTTGCATTTTGTGTCATGTTTTTTTGTAATGTTGTTTAAAAATAGAATGGTGCTTATTGGAAATGTATTTTGAAAAGGAGTTAATTTTCTGCTTTGTTTTTATTGTGGTCATTTAAATGAGCTGTGCTTTGTGTCAAAAACGATTTAGTATGGAAAATATTTTCTGGAAAAAAGTCTGCTTTTTAAAATTTGGTGAAGTAACACTGCATTTCTGAATGAAATAAGCGAAAACATTTTCACATTTTTCTATTATGTCAGCTATGCCATGTAACAGTTTGCGTCAATCTGGTTAAAGAGTATTCTTTGCTTGTGTCTAACTTTACTCTGTGCCTGTATGTTATCTGATATATGATTCATTTTATGAAGATACAATGCTGTATGCAGTACAGGGTAGATTAAGAAGCATATTGTGCTTCTGTATTCTTGCATTGTGTGTTATGTTTTTTTGTAATGCTGTTTAAAAATTGTATACTGCATATTGGAAATGTATTTTGCAAATGAGTTAGGTTTCTGCTTTGCTTTGTAGTGGTCATTTAAAAGGGCCGTGCATTGTGTGAAAAACAATGTACTATAGAAAATGATTTCTGGTAAAAGGTATGCTTAGTTGATGTCAAGCTTCACTCACAGTGTGATCTTAGGCACATGATCAGAATGTTAGATATAATGTACCATGTCTGTCTCTGCCAACAGTATGTGTGACTCTGCCTAAGATCACAGTGATGGGTGAATCAAGCTTCAGTCACAGTGTGATCTTAGGTACATGATCAGAAAGTTAGATATAATGTACCATGTCTGTCTCTGCCAACAGTATGTGTGTCTCAGCCTAAGATCACAGCGATGGGTGAATCAAGCTTCAGTCAAAGTGTGATCTTAGGCACATGATCAGAATGTTACATATAATGTACCTAGTATGTCTCTGCCAACAGTATGTGTGACTCTGCCTAAGATCACAGTGATGGGTGAATCAAGCTTCAGTGACAGTGTGATCTTAGGCACATGATCAGAAGGTTACATATAATGTTCCGTGTCTGTCTCTGCCAACAGTATGTGTGTCTCTGCCTAAGATCACAGTGATGGGTGAATCAAGATTCAGTCACAGTGTGATTTTAGGCATATGATCAGAATGTTAGATATAATGTACCATGTCTGTCTCTGCCAACAGTATATGTGTCTCTGCCTAAGATCACAGTGATGAGTGAATCAAGCTTCAGACACAGTGTGATCCTAGGCACATGATCAGAATGTTAGATATTATGTACCGTGTCTGTCTCTGCCAACAGTATGTGTGATTCTGCCTAAGATCACACTGATGGGTGAATCAAGCTTCAGTCACATTGTGAGCTTGGGCACATGATCAGAATGTTAGATATAATGTACCATGTCTGTCTCTGCCAACAGTATGTGTGTCTCAGCCTAAGATCACAGTGATGGGTGAATCAAGCTTCAGTCACAGTGTGATCTTAGGCACATGATCAGAATGTTACATATAATGTACCATGTATGTCTGTGCCAACAGTATGCGTGACTCTGCCTAAGATCACAGTGATGGGTGAATCAAGCTTCTGTCACAGTGTGATCTTAGGCACATGATCAGAATGTTACATATAATGTACTGTATTTGTCTCTGCCAACAGTATGTGTGATTCTGCCTAAGATCACACTGATTGTTGAATCAAGCTTCAGTCACAGTGTGATCTTAGACACATGATCAGAATGTTAGATGTAATGTACCATGTCTGTCTCTGCCAACAGTATGTGTGACTCTGCCTAAGATCACACTGATGGGTGAATCAAGCTTCAGTCACAGTGTGATCTTAGGCACATGATCAGAATGTTAGATATAATGTACCATGTCTGTCTCTGCCAACAGTATGTGTGTCTCAGCCTAAGATCACAGTGATGGGTGAATCAAGCTTCAGTCACAGTGTGATCCTAGGCACATGATCAGAATGTTACATATAATGTACCATGTCTGTCTCTGCCAACAGTATGTCTGACTAGGACGCTCCTTAGCTGGAGCATCTGTGCGCCAAATAAAAACCACATAACATAACATAACATAACTCTGCCTAAGATCACAGTGATGGGTGAATCAAGCTTCAGTCACAGTGTGATCTTAGGCACATGATAAGAATGTTACATAAAATGTTCACTGTCTGTCTCTACCAACAGTATGTGTGATTCTTCCTAAGATCACACTGATGGGTGAATCAAGCTTTAGTCACATTGTGATCTTAGGCACATGATCAGAATGTTAGATATAATGTACTGTGTCTGTCTCTGCCAACAGTATGTGTGATTCTTCCTAAGATCACAGTGATGGGTGAATCAAGCTTCAGTCACAGTGTGATCTTAGGCACATGATCAGAATGTTAGATATAATGTACCATGTAGGTCTCTGCCAACAGTATGTGTGACTCTGCCTAAGATCACAGTGATAGGTGAATCAAGCTTCAGTCACAGTGTGATCTTAGGCACATGATCAGAATGTTAGATATAATGTACCGTGTCTGTCTCTGCAAACAGTATGTGTGACTCTGCCTAAGATCACAGTGATGGGTGAATCAAGCTTCAGTGACAGTGTGATCTTAGGCACATGATCAGAATGTTAGATATAATATACCATGCCTGTCTCTGTCAACAGTATGTGTGACTCTGCCTAAGATCACAGTGATGGGTGAATCAAGATTCAGACACAGTGTGACCTTAGGCACATGATCAGAATGTTAGATATAATGTACCATGTCTGTCTCTGCCAACAGTATGTGTGTCTCTGCCTAAGATCACAGTGATTGGTGAATCAAGCTTCAGTCACAGTGTGATCTTAGGCACATGATCAGAATGTTAGATATAATGTACCATGTCTGTCTCTGCCAACAGTATGTATGCCTCTGCCTAAGATCACAGTGATGGGTGAATAAAGCTTCAGTGAGAGTGTGATCTTAGGCACATGATCAGAATGTTAGATATAATGTACCATGTCTGTCTCTGCCAACAGTATGTGTGTCTCAGCCTAAGATCACAGTGATGGGTGAATCAAGCTTCAGACACAGTGTGATCCTAGGCACATGGTCAGAATGTTAGATATAATGTACCGTGTCTGTCTCTGCCAACAGTATGTGTGATTCTGCCTAAGATCACACTGATGGGTGAATCAAGCTTCAGTCACATTGTGAGCTTAGGCACATGATCAGAATGTTAGATATAATGTACCATGTCTGTCTCTGCCAACAGTATGTGTGTCTCAGCCTAAGATCACAGTGATGGGTGAATCAAACTTCAGTCACAGTGTGATCTTAGGCACATGATCAGAATGTTACATATAATGTACCATGTATGTCTCTGCCAACAGTATGTGTGATTCTGCCTAAGATCACAGTGATGGGTGAATCAAGCTTCTGTCACAGTGTGATCTTAGGCACATGATCAGAATGTTACATATAATGTACTGTATTTGTCTCTGCTAACAGTATGTGTGATTCTGCCTAAGATCACACTGATTGTTGAATCAAGCTTCAGTCATAGTGTGATCTTAGACACATGATCAGAATGTTAGATGTAATGTACCATGTCTGTCTCTGCCAACAGTATGTGTGACTCTGCCTAAGATCACACTGATGGGTGAATCAAGCTTCAGTCACAGTGTGATCTTAGGCACATGATCCGAATGTTAGATATAATGTACCATGTCTGTCTCTGCCAACAGTATGTGTGTCTCAGCCTAAGATCACAGTGATGGGTGAATCAAGCTTCAGTCACAGTGTGATCTTAGGCACATGATCAGAATGTTACATATAATGTACCATGTCTGTCTCTGCCAACAGTATGTGTGACTCTGCCTAAGATCACAGTGATGGGTGAATCAAGCTTCAGTCACAGTGTGATCTTAGGCACATGATCAGAATGTTAGATATAATGTACTGTGTCTGTCTCTGCCAACAGTATGTGTGACTCTGCCTAAGATCACAGTGATGGATGAATCAAGCTTCAGTCACAGTGTGATCTTAGGCACATGATCAGAATGTTACATATAATGTACCATGTAGGTCTCTGCCAACAGTATGTGTGACTCTGACTAAGATCACAGTGATAGGTGAATCAAGCTTCAGTCACAGTGTGATCTTAGGCACATGATCAGAATGTTAGATATAATGTACCGTGTCTGTCTCTGCCAACAGTATGTGTGACTCTGCCTAAGATCACAGTGATGGGTGAATCAAGCTTCAGTGACAGTGTGATCTTAGGCACATGATCAGAATGTTAGATATAATATACCATGCCTGTCTCCGCCAACTGTATGTGTGTTTCAGCCTAAGAACACAGTGATGGGTGAATCAAGCTTCAGTCACAGTGTGATCTTAGGCACATGATCAGAATGTTACATAATATGTACCATGTCTGTATCAGCCAACAGTATGTGTGACTCTGCCTAAGATAACAGTGATTGGTGAGTCAAGCTTCAGTCACAGTGTGATCTTAGGCACATGTTCAGAATGTTAGATATAATGTACCATGTCTGTCTTTGCCAACAGTATGTGTGTCTCTGCCTAAGATCACAGTGATGGGTGAATCAAGCTCCAGTCACAGTGTGATCTTAGGCACAGAATCAGAATGTTAGATATAATGTACCATGTCTGTCTCTGCCAACAGTATGTGTGTCTCTGCCTAAGATCACAGTGATGGGTGAATCAAGCTTCAGACACAGTGTGATCTTAGGCACATGATCAGAATGTTAGATATAATGTACCATGTCTGTTTCTGCCAACGGTATGTGTGTCTCTGCCTAAGATCACGGTGATAGGCGAATCAAGCTTCAGTCACAGTGTGATCTTAGGCACATGATCAGAATGTTAGATATAATGTACCATGTCTGTCTCTGCCAACAGTATGTATGACTCTGCCTAAGATCACAGTGATGGGTGAATCAAGCTTCAGTGACAGTGTGATCTTAGGAACATGATCAGAATGTTAGATATAATGTACCATGTCTGTCTCTGCCAACAGTATGTGTGTCTCAGCCTAAGATCACAGTGACGGGTGAATCAAGCATATATATATTCACTGAAAAAAAACATAGGTTTCCCACCAGTTATAGTTAGGAATTAGCATTTAAAAAACCTATTAAATTCATATTTTTGAATATGTGTTTCAAGGGTTACTTTACAGTGAAAGGAGGTCAGTCACTCTGTCACAAGGATGGTGTCATCAGTGATGTCATGAGTGATGTCACTGACCATGTCATGAGTGATGTAATATGTGATGTCATCAGCAGTGCATTACACGCGCAAGTTATAGTGAGTCCAACTAACTATAAGGTGGGAATTTCAATGGTTTTATGTCAGTAAAATTTCCAGGTAACTATAACTGGTATGAAACCTATGGTTTTTTCATTGAATATATATATATATTCTATCAACATTATAATCATTTTACATTACTACCCCAAAAAATATACACTCCAATACATCAACAATTTAATAAAAGAAATTCTGACAAGCACTAAAATGTAAACATTGACTACAAATATTTTTAGGACAATGTGCATATATAATTATATATCCAGGCTCCAAAGTCGCATCGGTAATCCCGAGGCACTCGCAAGCGGTTGCAGATTCCCGCGCCGATACTTGTAGTAAACAATCGTGGCTCCAATCGCTTCCGTTAAGAAAATGTTACACGCACTCCAGGGGTAAGCGTCAAAGATTTATTTAACCCACAAACAAGTGTAACAGACGCGTTTCGGACAAAAGTCCTTCGTCAATATTTACATTCTTGACCGCCTGACAGCATTATATATACATCAAAAACACAAGAGGGAGGTAGAGCAAAAGGGTTGGATTCCTGCTCCACAAAAATGCTTAAGTAAACAACGAGAATCCAATGCAGAAAAAGGGAAGGGGGATGAGTGATCGACAAATGTTGAAGCACTCAGTGTTTTGTAAAATACCCCTCACACACCAAAAGGCCCCTTGGTGTCATGCTTCATCATCGGGGTCTTCGCACCCCTCTAACGGGATGTGGCATGCTGCGACCAACGACTACGCGGGAGCACTTATAGATATGACTATGTGTGGTGTGAAGTGTGTGGGGTGTATTTATAAGTGAGTGGTGGGGTGTAGTGAAGAATTAAAAAGTACCTGGCACATGAGTATAAAGAAAAAAACTTTTTATACTCCCTTTCTCAGCATTATATAAACGTCATTCAGATGTAACTAACAACGGACCAATGTGAGAATGTATGTGAATATGGCGGCCATTTTGAAGGAGGTTTAGTAATGCATATTTCACAATACCTCCCATATCATCTCATATAAGCCATAAGCGCCTCCATTGCCGGTGCGTGTTTACAAATATTGCTGTGTATCGGCAGGTCACCGGCATTTTACACATACGTCAACAATTGGCCCGCTGTGTGATACAGTCAACAAACGAGCACACACAAGTGCTTCGGCATATATATGCAACAGCCACAGACATCAATGGCTACCGATATTACAAATCATGGTCAAAGTACATTCTTCTGTGCATAATGCACTGTGAATTATTAACCTGAAAAAGAAGAAAAGGTAATGCTGTGTATCGGCTAGTTAAGAAAAATGTCAAAGTGCCTTAATCTTAATCCTAATTACAGAACATTAGGGTTTATAAAAATTCTTGTCACCACTCCCTACAGGGCTGGAGAGAGAGGAGGTTAACACGATTAGTTTAATAAATTCTGACATCCCATAGTTCATTACAAATTTGAGATCCAAGTCATAACTTTCCACATCATATCAAATAAAATCAAATTGACAGAGACCATCTTCAGGAAATGAATTAAATAAATAAACCATCACTACAGTTTTATACATTCCCCGTTTCGTAGATACATTTTTTATCTCCCAAGATGAACAGTAAGTTCTTCCCCACTATTAAGGCCTTGCGGGTGTTTTGTCTGCATGTCAATAATATAGCGAGACTCAAGTCTGTGGAGACTAAGTAGTCTATCTCCCACTCTTGGATTTTGGGGTATGTGATCCAATCCAAAGTATTGTAACAGCTCCCTGTTACTTTGATGTACCTTGGCGAAATGTCGAGCTACATGGTATGCAAAATCTTTATTCATGATTGCTCTCTGATGTTCTAAGATACGCATTTTCACATTTTTGATAGTACTCCCGATGTATTTTAATCCGCAGGGACAGATAAGGCAATAAACAACATAGGGGGTTGTACATCTAATGAACTCCTTGATGGGCTTCAATTGGGACATCCCTGGGATCTTGTATGAAAATACCCGTTTACTGTTGTCACAGGCACGGCATTTCCCACATGGGAAGAATCCCTTCATGTCCTTAAGTGTCTCACTCACTTTCGATTTTACTGGTGTAAGATGGCTATGAACAATTTTGTCCTTAATGGATCTCAATTTTCTAAAAGTTATTAAAGGTTTCAGAGGAACATCATTCCCAATTATGGGATCGGTGCGGAGAATATGCCAGTTTTTTTAGAGTTGATTTCTTAAAGTATTAGCCTGATCTGAGAAAGTCGTAATCATACGGAACTTGTTGGTAATTTCAGATAATTGATCTTTCTTACTCTTACTCTCTAGTAGTTGTTTTCTGGGTTTTCTGGCTACCTTCATGTAGGTCTTCTCCAGTTCTGCATGATCATATCCCCTTATGCGAAATCTCATGACGCACTCTTCTGCTGCTTTTACAAAATCAGAGTCTTGTGAACAGTTGCGCCTCAACCTCAGAAGTTCGCCATAAGGTATACTTCGGATCAGACTTGGAGGGTGGCTGCTTTTGGCATGGAGTATACTATTCCCGGCCGTCGGTTTTCTATACAGGGCCTTCTCCAACCTCTCCCTGTTCACGAAGACCCATAAATCTAGATAGTGCACCTCTGTAGTGCTGATGTCAGCAGTACATTTTAAGTTAAGACTATTGCTATTCAAGTCCCTGATAAATACTTCGGCCTGTGCGGGGGAGCCCCTCCACACTAGGAAGCGATTGTCGATATATCAACGCCATACCATGATATGTTCTGCCCACTTAATGTTCGGTCCCGCTAGGGCCACCTGCTCCTCCCACCAGCCAACGAAAAGGTTCGCATAGCTGGGGGCGAAGCAGGTTCCCATCGCGGTCCCTGAGATTTGCCTAAATAGCTTGTTCTCGAACAAAAATATATTATTCCTAAGACAGAACTCTAAAGCTCAATCAACATGGTACTATGTTCCATGTACTTAGCGGGTCTTTTGTTCAGGAAATACCTGACTGCCTCTATCCCTTGTGTGTGATGGATACAAGTATAGAGACTTGTAATGTCTAATGTTATGAGTACATACGTGGTATCCCAAGTAATCAATTCAAGCTGTTCTACAAAATGCTTGGTATCTCTTACATAGGACTTCAAATCAACAACAAATTTGGATAAAAAGGAATCAATATAGATAGATAAGTTCTCAGTCAGTCCTCCCTTCGAGGATACAATAGGTCTCCCTGGGGGAAAATCAAGATCTTTATGAACCTTGGGGAGTTGATAAAATGTTGGGGTGACAGGTTCAGGATTACGAAGAAACAAAAATTCATTAGTGTCCAACATAAGTTTATTGCGCCATTTAGTTAGCAAATTATGGTAGGCTTGAATGCTAGACTGATATTCTGCTTTATTACTTTTCAAATAATTTTCCACATCTTTCAGTTGGCGTAGAGACTCATGGCATTATTGTTTCCTTGTCAGAAGCACAACGTTACCCCCTTTGTCGGAGGGTTTTACAATAGTTCCTTCCTTTTCCGATATATTGGAAAGTGCAATAGATTGTCCCTTACTCAAATTGTTTTTCATCTTTGATTTCTTGTTTTTTGTTGCTGGTGTAGTCCTTAATTTCATGAGGTCTTGAATAATAGCATCTAAAAAAGTATCAATGGCGTCATATGGCATTTGTGGATTAAATTGAGAAGGCGCCTGGAAGCTTGTAATGGGGAAGTGTTGCTCTATTCCTCTAAATTAACCAACGGCAGATGATGATTGAGTCTGCTCATCTCTTAAGTTATCCAACGTGTTAGCCACATTTAGATCTTCAATTGTAAGTACATCCCTGGGGTGTACTCCTGTCTTTTTTGTCCTTTTCTTAGATTCTCCTGTTGTCGGTTTTAATTTATGGAATTTGTGCAATTTTATCTTTCTTATTAATTTGATGAGGTCGATTCGGGTCTGGGTGTACTCAATTTTGTTATTCGGGCAAAAAGCTAATCCCAATTGCAGGGTTTCTTTTTCTGCCTTGGTAAGAGTATCTTCAGTCAAATTAATGATGGTTAGATTGTCACTTGTGTCTACCACCTGTTGCCCTGCTTCTTGCTTCTTGTCCCAATTGAAGCCCATCAAGGAGTTCATTACATGTACAACCCCCTATGTTGTTTATTGCCTTATCTGCCCCTGCAGAATTAAATACATTGGGAGTACTATAAAAAATGTGAAAATGCGTATCTTAGAACATCAGAGAGCAATCATGAATAAAGTTATTGCATACCCTGTAGCTCGACATTTTGCCAAGGTACATCAAAGTAACAGGGAGCTGTTACAATACTTTGGCTTGGATCACATACCCCAAAATCCAAGAGGGGGAGATAGACTACTTAATCTCCGCAGACTTGAGTCTCGCTATATTATTGACATGCAGACAAAACACCCGCAAGGCATTAATAGTGGGGAAGAAGTTACTGTTCATCTTGGGAGATAAAAAATGGATCTACGAAAAGGGGAATGTATAAAACTGTAGTGATGGTTTATTTATTTAATTCATTTCCTGAAGATAGTCTCCGTTGATTTTATTTTGTTTGATATGATGTGGAAAGTTATGACTTGGATCTCAAATTTATAATGAACTATGGGATGTCAGAATTTATTAAACTAGTCGTGTTAACCTCCTCTCTCTCCAGCCCTGTAGGAGTAAGAGTAGGAGTGGTGACAAGAATTTTTATAAACCCTAATGTTCTGTAATTAAGATTAAGATCAAGGCACTTTGACATTTTTCTTAACTAGCCGATACACGGCATTACCTTTTTTTCTTTTTCAGGTTATTAATTCACAGTGCATTATGCACAGAAGAATGTACTTTGACCATGATTTGTAATATCGGTAGCCATTGATGTCTGTGGCTGTTGCATATATATGCAGAATAACTTGTGTGTACTCGTTTGTTGACTGTATCACACAGCGGGCCAATTGTTGACGTATGTGTAAAATGCCGGTGACCTGCCGATACACGGCAATATTTGTAAACACGCACCAGCAATGGCGGCGCTCATGCTTATATGAGATGATATGGGAGGTATTGTGAAATATGCATTACTAAACCTCCTTCAAAATGGCCGCCATATTCACATACATTCTCACATTGGTCGGTTTTTAGTTACATCTGAATGACGGATATATAATGCTGTCAGGCGGTCAAGAATGTAAACATTGACAAAGGACTTTTGTCCGAAACGCGTCTGTTACAGTTGTTTGTGGGCTAAATGAATCTTTGCCGCTTACCCCTGGAGTGCGTGTAAGGTTTTCTTAACGGAAGCGATTTGGAGCCACGATATAATTATATAATTTTATATATAATTATGCTGCAAAAGTTATTTTGTCCTAGTGCGAGTGCGCTTCGTCCTTTGGGCAACTTGTGGAACTTGTATATGCACGGCAGCCCTGCCGTGGAAACGCACCACCGCTGATACTAGGAAAGCGGTTCTGAGGCATCATGACTGTGGAGCCTGGCAGAGCACTGGATTGCGTTATTTAGCACACCGCAGCACTGTGTGTTTTCCGAACTTATCATGGTTTATCATTATAATTTCAAGTATTTAGCGGCACTTGGGAAGTTTTATCAGAAACAAGACTATATATCCCACAATGCATGGTATTTCACCTTGAACTCACCTGTTGATAATGAAGTTGAATTGTGGGTATTTATTGAGAGTCCCTTAAAGAACATTGTGGATGCAAATGCTGCTGCCCGTGAACAAGGATGGGAGAAATCTGAAACGCGTTGGGCAATGGAAACAATAAAGGAATCCACACGCAAAAAATTGGTGGTGTGCTGCTAAAGTTATTTTGTCCTAGTGCGAGTGCGCTTCGTCCTTTGGGCAACTTATTTATATATATATATATATATATATATATATATATATATATATATATTCACTGAAAAAACCATAGGTTTCACACCAGTTATAGTTAGCTGGAAATGTTACTGATATAAAACCATTGAAATTCCCACGTTATAGTTAGATGGACTCACTATAACTTGCGCGTGCAATGCACTGCTGATGACGTCACATATTACATCACTCATGACATGGTCAGTGACATCACTCATGACATCACTGATGACATCATCCTTGTGACAGAGTGACAGAGTGACAGACCTCCTTTCAGTGTAATGTAACCCATGAAACACATATTCAAAAATAGAAATTAACATTTTCAAAAAAATGGAGATACACATAAAAGTTACAACAACCAATTCAATAATTCCACCATCTATATACACATCCACTCATTCACCAACAGTTCTATATAGTCACTCATACATATACTCACTCATCATATGTAGTGATACACCTATACATCCTGTTACACACCAACAGTCATCCAAAAGTTACTCTCACACATACTCACACATGCAAGTAAACTATTGAACATCCATTTATTTGCATATACAGCTAAACACACTATACCACCTTACTTCTAAGGAAACTTACACATACTTACTCTCTTAAACAATCACTTATAGAAACACATACTTATTTAAACAGGAACTCTTACAATCTCTTACTCTCACATATACTCACTTATATACATCAATATTCACATATACTAGATTAAAACATATGTAGTTACTGATAAAGACACTAGTGAGACAGTCATTCACGCAGTAACACACACATATACACACTCATCCACCCATACAGTCCTGCACATATGCTGTCTTCAAAACACATACAAAGAGAGAGTCAGTCATTCATGCATCTATGTGATAAGTAATACCCCCACCAAACCATACAAACACTCATACTGATACTAAAAAAACATCTAATAACCCATATACCTACACATGTAGCTACTCACCAACCCATGCAGCCACTTATAAACAAAGTGAAACACTAATACATATATTTAAATATTTAAACATTACTCACTAATATATGTATTCACTAAGATACACTTAATAAGCCAGTTAACCAATCAATTTTTTTTAAAAACCATCCATTTAGACACTTATTTAAACATTTATTCTTCCATCAACTTTTACATATACATATATAAAATATATTTATTTTTCAGAAAGACACACATTCACTGGATGGTGTCATCAGTGATGTCATGAGTGATGTCACTGACCATGTCATGAGTGATGTAATATGTGACGTCATCAGCAGTGCATTGCACGCGCAAGTTATAGTGAGTCCATCTAACTATAACGTGGGAATTTCAATGGTTTTATATCAGTAAAATTTCCAGCTAACTATAACTGGTGTGAAACCTATGGTTTTTTCAGTGAATTTGATAGGTTTTTTAAATGCTAATTCCTAACTATAACTGGTGTGAAACCTATGGTTTTTTCAGTGAATTTCATAGGTTTTTTAAATGCTAATTCCTTTGTATATCGAGTTTTAACCTTTTTTTTTTTTACAATTTGCAGTTTTTTTTTAAGTATTCATTATTTTTATATAATTTTTTTCTTTTGCGCTCTGGGTGCGCGCTCCGGGAAGCTTTCAGCTAAGCTCTCCGGTAAGCTTTTCCGTGAGCTCACCTAAAAGCGCACCCAGAGCGCTACTGTCGTTCGTGAAAAAAATATGAATGAAAAGTTAATAATAATGCAAAACATTTCGTACCATACAAATAAAATTAGTTTTTTTTAATAAGGAAAATGATTATGCTTTTCTGTAAAAGTTTGATGACGTCACTTCGGCGCGCAACGTAAGTGCCCTCGGAAGCGCCTACGTTCGCGGCGCATAAACGCACGCAAAAGCGCCTACGATCGCGCCACGTTTGCGCCCCGGAAGCGCCTACGATCGCGCTGCGTAAACGCACCCGGAAGTGCTCCGGAGCGCGCAGCGTAAACGCGTCGGGTCATGTGACCCTAAAATAACACTTTTCATTGGTTGCTAACAGTTTTTTTTACAATGAATGAAATCCCCACCCATTTCCTTCACTTCTTCTTTCACTTTTGTGACTGAAAGACCTGCCTTTTTGCTCTTGCATATTTCTTGGTTAATCATGGCTGCCAGACCATCCAGCAGTGAAGATGAGCCTGAATTCATCGATGAAGAGCCTCCTCAACCAAAGGTGAAAGAGCATTTCATCTGGAAATTTTTTAAGTTTCCAGCAGACCAGAAGAAGGTGAATGCACCAAAAGTGGAGTGCAGGATCTGCAAACAGGTTCTGTCACGGGGTAACCCCCAAAAAAAGTACTCTTTTGGGAACTTTACCATGATCCGACATGTGGAGAGGAGGCACCCCCAGAATTTTGCCCGGGAAAGTGTCAGGGCTCTGGCACAAGAGGTTCCCAGAGATGGGGCCTCTACATCAACCGGAGGAGCAACTTCTTCTGGGAGAGAGCAATCGCAGGAGCAGGTGCCAAACATACAACCTGCATTTAACCATGGGGTCGTCAGATGCAGATACTGCAATCAACTCCTCACCTATGGGGAGCAAAGTGTCCTGCTCATGGTTCGAGCATTGGAGAACCATCGCTGCCCTTCCCACCCCTAATTTTTTTGTTTTCTTTTTGCTCCTGTTGAGCAGTTTCCATTCCCTGTTTTTGTTCCTGTTCAGTTAAAAGAAGAAAACCAAAAGTTCTTTTCAGAACTACCTCCAATTCTCATCAAAGAGCTATATTCTTAAAAAAATGAAGAGTAAGTGAAATATAGTGCATTGATAATTGAAAGGAGAATGAGTAAGAAAGAACAGAAAGGTATGAGAGGTGAAAGGAAGTGAAGTAGGAGGAATGAAAGAAGGTGAGTGTTAGAAAAGAAAGTTATGACACAGTGAATAAACTGGAGGCCTCATTTCTGAAAAGTGACGCATCGCTACGTGAAAACAGCGATGCGTCACTTTTCTGGACGCACTCCTTATGACATTCCAGATATGTCATATTTAATATATGACTAATCAATTCGCAAGGAGTTACAGATATGTCAGTATTTCTGACGTATCTGTAAACACAAAAGTAACGCATTGCTGGAGTGCGTCACAAAAGTGACGCAACTCCAGTAATGTGTCCTTTCACATGGAAAAAGCACCATGTGAAAGGTCTGCTGTGAAGCAGGCGCAAGATTTTGACGCAACAGCATCCTAAAAGTGACGCACTGCGTCGTTATTACCAAGCTTTTTGCGGGGGAACACCCCCTCTGCATGCATTATACCTGACGCTATTTTTAAAAAGTGACGCATCTAGGTACATGGGTCACTTTTTAAAACTCTGCGCCACATTATATCTGCATCAGGTATAATGTATGCAGAGGGGGCAATCCCTCGCAAAAAGCTTGGTAATAACGACGTACTGAAATCTATGAGATTTCTCTGCGTCACTTTTAGGATGCTGTTGCGTCAAAATCTTGCGCCTGCCTCGCGTCACTTTCATGTTTACAGATATGTCAGAAATACTGACGTATCTGTAACTCCTTGCAACATGATTCGTCATACATTAAATATGACACATCTGGAATGTCATAAGGAGTGCGCACAGAAAAGTGACGCATCGCACCAGCAGTGTAAAAAAATGTGCCTCGTTGCACTATATTTAAAGGACGCAACAGCATCCTAAAAGTGACGCAGTGAAATCTCAAAGATTTCACTGCGTCGCTATTACAAAGCTTTTTGCGGGGGAACACCCCCTCTGCATGCATTATACCTGACGCAGATATAATGTGGCGCTTGATTTTAAAAAGTGACCCATCTACCTAGATACGTCACTTTATAAATATAACGCAACGAGGCGCATTTTTTTACACCACTGGTGCGATGCGTCACTTTTCTGTGCGCACTCCTTATGACATTCCAAGTAACGCATTGCTGGAGTGCATCACAAAAGTGACGCAACTCCAGTAATGTGTCCTTTCACATGGAAAAAGCACCATGTGAAAGGTCTTGCGTCAGTCTAACACCTGCTGTAAAGCAGGCGCAAGATTTTGACGCAACAGCATCCTAAAAGTGACGCAGTGAAATCTCAAAGATTTCACTGCGTCGCTATTACAAAGCTTTTTGCGGGAGAACACCCCCTCTGCATGCATTATACCTGACGCTATTTTTAAAAAGTGACGCATCTAGGTACATGGGTCACTTTTTAAAACTCTGCGCCACATTATATCTGCGTCAGGTATAATGTATGCAGAGGGGGCATTCCCCCGCAAAAAGCTTGGTAATAACGACGTACTGAAATCTATGAGATTTCTCTGCGTCACTTTTAGGATGCTGTTGCGTCAAAATCTTGCGCCTGCCTCGCGTCACTTTTATGTTTACAGATATGTCAGAAATACTGATGTATCTGTAACTCCTTGCAACATGATTCGTCATACATTAAATATGACACATCTGGAATGTCATAAGGAGTGCGCACAGAAAAGTGACGCATCGCACCAGCAGTGTAAAAAAATGTGCCTCGTTGCACTATATTTAAAAAGTGACGCATCTAGATAGATGCGTCACTTTTTAAATATTGCGTAACAATGCGCATTTTTTTACACCGCTGGTGCGTCACAAAAATTGACGCACAGGCGGCGCAAAACTGGCAGCGCAAGGCCTTCATAAATATGGTCCTGGATTTTCCCCGTGCTTCGCCGGTGCGCGTACCATGCGCTTCCCCCGCGCAAAACGAAAAAAAAAAAAAAAAATGTAATGCCCCGCAGGACCCTATTTTAGCCCCCACATCAAACCTAGGGGGTCAGAGGGGGTCTACTCTTCCCCCTTATGGTCATTTGCCCCTTTTTTTTTCAAACCCCTTGTGTCTCGATTTTACCGAGACACAAGATGAAGGCCGCTCCAGACTGTTTAGAATGTTTACAGACACCCAAGAGCCAATCAGCTTCCTGCGCGCAAGTTGCGTGTCGCGCCTGGAGCGCACTCCGGTGCGCGCACCGGAGAGCGCCTATAGATATATATATTTTTTTGAACCTAAATTACTCAAAATCCACTGCAGCACATATCTTGAGACATAGCAAAGGCACATCGGGCTACCAGTCCCTTCAATTTTGCCAAGTTTGCTGGAAATCCATTCAGCCGTTCGGGCTAAAAGTGAAATCGACCGCCCTATGGAAATTAACATGGGGAAAACGCGTTTTGGGACCCCCCTTTTATCTCGGCCCCCACTTGACGTATCCCCCCCAAACTTTCAAGGAAGGACCGGAGCTCGACGAGGCCATTTTCAGGAAATTTTCAGGCAGATTCGTCAACCGGTGCCAAAGTTATTCCAAATAGAATTTTGAGATTTAACATTGAAAAAAATCCTAACTATAACTACCTACTGGCGACCGCCAGTAGGTAATATATATATATATATATATATATATATATATATATATATATATATATATATATTACCTACTGGCGGTCGCTAGTAGGTATTTATTGTTAGAACCTAGGTTCCATAGGAAATCCGCAACATTCTATTTGCAATAACTTTGGCGCCGGTGGATGAATCTTTGCGAATTTCTCCAAGAAAATGGCCTGCTCCACCCTGCTCCTTCCCTGAAAGTTTGGGGGTGATTCATGAAGCAGGGGCCGAGAAAAAAGGGGGGTCCCAAAACGTGTTCTCCCCATGCAATTTTCCATATGACCTTTAGCCTGGGCTACAGCCCGAACGGCTGAATGGAATTACACCAAATTTGGCAAAAAGGTAGAGTTTGGTTCGCAGATCACGCTTTTTGTTAAATGGTGTAAATCCGTTCAGTCATTCCGGAGAAAATTATAAGTAAAATCATAAGTATATCTATAGGAGCTTTCCGTAAGCTTACTGTACTCTGTACCTTCCCGAGCACGAGGTGAATGCTAATTGGCTGCCAACACCCCAAACCAGGAAGTGTTGGCAGCCATCTTGTGCCTCGGTAGAACCGAGGCAGAAGAAAGCAGAGAAACAAACGTGGAAAACGCAAAAAGGAGGCATGTAGAAACACCCTGACCCCCTAAGACTACTCAGGGGGTCCCACAAGGACCCCCTGAGTACATAGGCGGGGTCCGCATACGTACACGAACTCCGCAAAAAAAAAACCACAGTCTGCTTTTTTAAAAGTTAGCCCCCGGGGGAAGCAAATCCCAGGGGTCAAATGGGAAAAAAGTGTGGGGGTGTCCCAATCCCCCCCACACTGCCCCGGGGACCACCACACCCTGGGCAAAGTAATTATGATAGCGGGGGCATATAGCCCCCCCTCCGCCTCGAGGACCGCCACCCCCTGGGGCTTTGATATCAGTGATGGGGGCCTCTAAGGCCCCCCGACCCCCAGGGACTGCCACCCCCCTGGGATTTCTTACTAAGTATGCGGGAGGCTCACGGTCCCCCCGCAGCCCCGGGGACCGCCACCCACCGGGGCTTTAATATCAGTGATGGGGGCCTCTAAGGCCTCCCGAGCCCCGCGGACCGCCACACCCCGGGGCTTTTTTTCTAAGTATGCTGGGGGGGCTCACGGCCCCCTGTAGCACCGGGGACCACCACCCCTTGGGTTTTTTTTTTAAATCCTGTGTGGGGGGCTCTTTGCCCCCCCACTCAACCTTGGGACCGCCACCTCCCCTGGGCTGTAATATTGAATATAGGGGGGTCTGTGATGGACACCCAGCCCCAGGGCCCACCACCCTCGGGGCTTTCTAATGTTGGAGGCCCCCCTCCTGGAGCCTTGTGGTGGCCCTGGGGACTGCCACCTCCCCAGGACCGGCTCTTGCAGTGTCCTGGAGTGCCTACCCCGGGACACTTCTGTTTGCTATGGTAGGGCGGAAGCCTTGCTGCTCCCGCCCTACCATAGCAAACTGCTTTTCATCAGAGAGAGCAGCAGCACTGAGGGTCTGTGAAAGGTAACGATTTACACTTGCACATTTTTCCAGAATCTCCGCTGTCTCTCTCACAGTCTATATCTCTCTGCTTATAGTGTTCCCTTTGTTCTGATATTTTCCTTTATTTCCTTATTTTAATTTGTCTTTCTTCACAGTGCCACTTCTTCTCATACACCCTCCTGTCATTTTAGTCCTCCTCTGTCCTCATTGTCTCCTTCTGTCTCCTAATAGTCCCCCTTCTTTTTATAGTGTATCCTTTGACCTCTTATTCCTCTCTCTCTCTTTATATGTCTCTCTTAATAATTCTCCAGTCAGTATACATAGACTGCTGCATACATTCTCTGGCAGATTTACAAGCCCCTGGGGCCTCTTTCTTGTTTTATTGTGTTTCATTTTTGGATGTAATGATGGCAAAATGAGTAATGGTGCAAACTGGAAATGTATTTGCAAAATGAGTCAGGATTGTCTACTGAAATGTAGTGGTCATATACAGGGATTGTGTTTAGTCACTAAAATGTTTTAGTGTGGTAAATGTGTTTTGGTGAAATGTATGGTTTAACATTTTTTGTCTAGAATCACACTGAGCATCTGTGAAAATTAAAGATTTACACTTGACCTTTTTCCATAATCTTCGCTGTCTCTCTCACAGTCTATCTCTCTCTGCTTATAGTGTTCCCTCTGATCTGATATTTTCCTTTATTTCCTTATTTTAATTTGCCTTTCTTCACAGTGCCACTTCTTCTCATACTCCCTCCTGTCCTTTTAGTCCTCCTCTGTCCTTATTGTCTCCTTCTGTCTCCTAATAGTCCCCCTTCTTTTTATAGTGTATCCACTAACCTCATATTCCTCTCTCTCTCGTTATATGTCTCTCTTAATAATTCTCCAGTCAGTATACATAGACTGCTGCATACATTCTTGGGCAGATTTACAAGCCTCTTGGGCCTCTTTCTTGTTCTATTGTGTTTCATTTTAGGATGTAATGTCGGCAAAAAAAGTAATGGTGCAAATTGGAAATGTATTTGCAAAAGGAGTCAGGATTGTCTACTGAAATGTAGTGGTCATATACAGGCATTGTGTTTAGTCACTAAAATGTTTAGTGTTGTAAATGTGTTTTGGTGAAATGTATGGTTTAAACATTTTTGTCTAGAATTACACTGAGCGTCTGTGAAAATTAAAGATTTACACTTGCACCTTTTTCCATAATCTCCGCTGTTTCTCTCACAGCCTATCTCTCTCTGCTTATAGTGTTCCCTCTGGTCTGATATTTTCCTTTATTTCCTTATTTTAATTTGTCTTTCTTCACAGTGCCACTTCTTCTCATAGTCCCTCCTGTCCTTTTAGTCCTCCTCTGACCTTATTGTCTCCTTCTGTCTCCTAATAGTCCCCCTTCTTTTTATATTGTGTCCTCTGACCTCTTATTCCTCTCTCTCTCGTTATATGTCTCTCTTAATAATTCTCCGGTCAGTATACATAGATTGCTGCATACATTCTTGTGCAGATTTACAAGCCCCTTGGGCCTCTTTCTTGTTATTTTGTGTTTCATTTTTGGATGTAATGTTGGCAAAAAAATAATGGTGCAAATTGGAAAGGTATTTGCAAAATGAGTCAGGATTGTCTACTGAAATGTAGTGGTCATATACAGGGATTGTGTTTAGTCACTAAAATGTTTTAGTGTGGTAAACGTGTTTTGGTGAAATATATGGTTTAAAAAGTTTTGTCTAGAATCACACTGAGCGTTTGTGAAAATTAAAGATTTAAACTTGCACCTTTTTCTATAATCTCCACTGTCTCTCTCACAGTCTATCTCTCTTTGCTTATTGTGTTCCCTCTGTTCTGATATTTTCCTTTATTTCCTTATTTTAATTTGTCTTTCTTCACAGTGCCACTTCTTCTCATACTCCCTCCTGTCCTTTTAGTTCCCCTCCTTCCTTATTGTCTCCTTCTGTCTCCTAATAGGCCCCCTTCTTTTTATAGTGTATCCTCTGACCTCTTATTCCTCTCTCTCTCTCATTATATGTCTCTCTTAATAATTCTCCAGTCAGTATACGTACACTGTTGCATACATTCTTGGGCAGATTTACAAGCCTCTTGGGCCTCTTTCTTGTTCTATTGTGTTTCATTTTTGGATGTAATGTTGGCAAAAAAAGTAATGTTGCAAATTGGAAATGTATTTGCAAAATGAGATAGGATTGTCTACTGAAATGTAGTGGTTATATATATAGAATGTTTTCAGTCACTTAAATGTTTTAGTGTGGTAAATGTGTTTTAGTAAAATGTATGGTTTTAAATAATTTTTTAGAATCACACTGAGCATCTGTGTAAATTATGGAATTATACTTGTACCATTTTCCATAATCTCCGCAGTCTTTCCTCATAGTCTACATCTCTTTGATTATGCTGTCTCCTCTCTTGATATTTTCCTTCTTTCTTTATTTTCACTTGTATTTAGTGCTGATTGTTGTCATAGTCCCTTCGGTACTCTTAGGGTGTCATTAGGATGGTGGGCGGGCTTAGTGTGCCTGCCATCCTCATGGTAGTTGCGACTGTCCGCCATAAGTGCGGGGGGCCCGTGGAGGGTATTAGGATGCGCTGTGGTGGGTGTATCCTGCAATTTTAACATTGTGGGGGGGCGGTGCGCTCTGGATCGCCCGGGACAATGCTAAAAATGCATGTATGCATTTGCATACCCAATACGGCAGGCACTGCGTGATGCCTGCTGTTTTGTGTATGCAAATGCTGGCGGATACCACAGGTACCCCCTGTTTGCATCCTCAATTACACCTTCACTCCGGGGGCCTGCAGGGGGCCCTCACAGTAAAGACCGCTTGCTTTTCCATGGCAGCATTGCTGCTAAGGAAAGGCATCTGTAGAGGCCCATTATGATATGGGTTGCGGTGTGTATTAGACACCATCACCATGTTAAACTCTTTCTGCCCCGGTTGCAAGGCGACCGGGGCGGAAAAGTGGTGGACGGTCTTTTCGAGCGCTGTGGACCCCCCAGTCATGCTAAGATAGTGGGGGTCATTCTGGTTGGGTTGGCGGGCAGATTGCGCCCACCAGGCTGGTGGTGGGTACTGCCAGCCTGGCGGGGGCAATCC
The DNA here is from genome assembly GCF_964263255.1 of Lissotriton vulgaris. Classification (NCBI taxonomy): domain Eukaryota; kingdom Metazoa; phylum Chordata; class Amphibia; order Caudata; family Salamandridae; genus Lissotriton; species Lissotriton vulgaris. The sequence goes on along the minus strand of NW_028240639.1, from coordinate 157,243 downwards.
CCCCACCATCTTGATGGGCCCCTTAGTGTCTCCCTGTCCTCTTTGTCTTGTCTGTCTCCTATTAGTCCAACTTCTTTTTATACTCCCTTGTCTAACCTCTTTTTATACTGCCCCCTGTCTCCTCATACTCTGTGTTTTTCTTCTTATACTCTCCCTTCTCTACTCATACTGCCACCTTTCTTTTCATACTGTTCATTATCTCTTCATATTTTCCAGACTTTTCATACTCTATTTATCCCCTTATACTACAGTGTCTGCTTATATCCTCATTTGTATTTATATTTCCTATTGTCTCATAGTCCTCTTTCTCTTGTTGTTAGTCGTTCTATTTTCATATTCTATGTTTGTTGTCATAATATCTCCTCTCTTCTTATAAGTAAAATAATAGTGTATTTTATATATTTATTTTTCTAAAGTCATATATATTTTTTATAATTGATTCTTTTGATCATCACTGAAAAAAAATCACCATGCCTTCTAGAATAGAAAAAAAGAAAGGACAAAAGAAAGCAGTTTATTTAAAGAGAACTCATCTTCAACTTTTACCTGAACAACAATGTGTAAACAAAAAGAAAAAAAGTCCTGGTAAGAAAACTAAGACTTTTCAGCGAAGATTGTCAACCAGTAACAGTAGTGTGCGCAAAGTAAAAAATACTGTGACTGTTTCTGCAACTAAGAGAAAAGATAAGAACCATTGAAAAACTTGTGAAAAAAATGTATATAGTAAAAGGAGGAAAAACCGATTTCAAGAAATAAGGAAGAAGATGTTTTATAATAGAATTTTGTTTAATTTGACTAAGTTAATAAAGAATTGTAAGAAGAAAACAACATTTTATAAGAAGAGAAAATGTATTGAAAATGTAGTTGAGAAAGCTTTTGAATTAAAGAAAAAACATTTTGTATTAGTAATCAATAGAATTCGATCACTAGATAAGCCAATCCATTTAATGAAGAGCAAAAGTAAGTGGAGAAGAGTAATTAATAGAAGAAATTTTTCTGAAGTTTTTTTGGGTGAATGGAAACATAGTTAAAGTTCTGAGCCTTTTTTAATGAGGAGAGTTATTTTCAGAGTAATGAGTTGTTGCATGCAGTTGACACTACAAGTCGTGCTTATGAGGTTAAAAATGGTTGTCCTATTGAGAAAGAGAAACTTGTTTCTAGAAATGTAGAAGATTTGCTAGCTGATGAAGTATTAGGGAGAAAGCCTAAAACTCCAGTGTACACTTGGAATTGCAGTAGTATTTGTAGTGTAAGGCAGGAATCTATTGATTTTTTACGTAATTTCTTACGTAACTATACTAAGAAAAGTGTTAAACAAAAGATTAGAATGTTGCAAGGATACGACCCTTGCAGAGTGAGAGAAAATACTGGGTTGCAAGGAAATTCTTTGGCTTGTCTTTCTAAAAAAGTATGTAGAAGTGTTTTTCACCATTTCAGGATGTTGGCAGTGCATCATACTGAAATGAGGAAATTAGTCAGAACTCTGTATTATGCAAAAAGTCCAGCTCTAATGTTAAAGAAGTTGAACAGTGCTCTTTTGCATGGATCTGTGTCAGATGTAAAGAACGTTTGTGATGAAATTCAGGTTAGTTACTTTGGTGCAGAAAAAGAAATGTAGAAGACAATGTACAACATTGCAGTCAAGAAAAATTTGAGCAAAAAATTACAACGTTTAAGGTGATCTGGTGAAACACCAAATTATTCTTGTATTTGTTGTCGACGTACTCATTATAAAAATCAGACTAGGACTGTTGATTTGTATTTAAAATGTGAAAAGGAAAATAATAAGGAGTGGATGGAATTTGTTACTTATTTGTTGGTAGAGAATACTTTTGATTTGGGTTGTGATCAGTGTATTTGTAAATATTGTTATAACAAATTAGACGAGAATAAAATGCCTGCTAGAGCTGTGCATAATAATTGTGAGTTGGTAAAAATTCCTTCTGAAATGGTGGATTTAAATACTTATTAGTCTATTCTTATTCAATGTGTGCATCCTTTTCAGGCTATTGTTCGTATGGAGCCTAAGACAGGGAAATTGCCTCCTTCAGATTTACAGAGAGGATTAAAGGGAAGAGTTGTGTATTTGCCATTAGATTTAAAGAAAAATATTGGAACAGTTGGTGTAGAAAATGTAGAAGATGAACCTTTAGTTATTCTTGTTAATGGCGTTCCTACTAAGAGTAAGAAAATATGGCAGGAATTAGTGGATGTTAGGAAAGTGAAAAAGGCAATGTTGTATCTGATAAAAAATAATCAATATTATAAAGATGTGTTTATGAGTGAAGAAGAAATGGAAAGGGGCGACCACTCGGTCCCCCCGAACGTATGGTGGAGTGCCTCGATCCCCCCGGGAAGCCATTTTTGGGCGGGAGGCGTGTCTCGGCTGGTATGCCCGAAGCGGCGTAGCCGGGGCGCGCTTTTTCCCGCCCTAGAGTGGGCTGGCCTAGACACCGACGTAGCCAGCCCCGCCCTAGGGGCGGGCAGGGGCGGGTTCTCGCCCGCCCCGAAGACGGATAAAAAGAGACGCAAGACCAGAAGACGTCCTCTTGTTCTTGTGCTCCGAAGCTGCACCTCCTCGCTACACGTGAGCTCGGGACAGAACGAAGAGCCAATTTTGAGCGTTTTGATCCTTTTCTTTGTCTTCTAGATACTTCCTCGGGGAGATGCCCAAGAAAGGCGCGAAGAGAATGACGACCGACCAGATGGTGCGGGCCCTTTGCAAAGAAGTGTCCGACATAAAGAAACGGTTGGCAGAACGGGACGGGGAGGAGGGTACGGGCCCTGCGCCGGCTGGAGGGAGACCTAAGAGGCCGAGAAGGGTTCCAGCCGGTGGAGACGTCCCGGTTCCCTCTGCCCCGCTCGAGGCGCCGACCCCAGTACCGATCGAGGGGAATCCAATCCCTGTTGTCGTCACCCCGACACCCAAGGGAGACATGCCCCCCGAGCTGGCAGCACAGCTAGCAGCATGGTTGGGGGATAGTAGTGATGGCGCCGCGGCTGCCGAGGCACAGGCGCTGATAAAAGGACTTCGTGAGAAAAGGGAGGCGGCTAAAGACAAGCCGCAAGCGGCAGAAGTCGCGTCCGGTTCAGGTAAGCGGCCATTGCCGATTGCAAGGGACGAGTCAGCACCCTCTCGTAGAGAGAGACTGGGACAACATGTGCCTTTGGCTATAAAGGAAAAGATCTGGTCTGGGGAGTATGTGAATATTTTCTCCTTGCTTGTTGACCATTATGATATGGAGCATGTTAAAAGTCAGAAGGACTTAATGCATCCGAGTGTTTGGCGCGCAAAAATGGCCGCCTTTAAGGTGAATGAGAATATTGGCAACTGGGGCAATGCGTGGGGTATTTTCACATCGATTTTGGGGGGTCGTAGGCCCGAGTTGCTTCCTGAGTTTCCCGTTTATCAATCACGAATTATGGGGTACTCGACATCGTATCAAGGTAACCATTGGTTTTGTTATGACAACCTGTTCAGGAAAGAGAAGGAACATAACAAGAGTTTGACTTGGGATTGTTACGATTCTATAACATGGGATAAAATGAAAGAATCGGGAATGTTAAGAATGCCATTGGTTGGGAGCAATGTTATTGATTACTCCCGCCAAAATGTGGGGACGCCCTTTCGTCCAAGTACGAGCACCGACGACCAGTCAAGGCCCGCAGGCAATACAGGGAGAAAGGGTTTCTGTTTTAATTTTAACAAAGGGAAATGTACCAGGCCTCCGGGATTGTGTAAATTCAAACACGAATGTAGTACGTGTGGGTCGTCCCATCCTGAGTCATCGTGCAGAGCCAGAACGGGTGAGAATGGGGGTAAGGGGGGCGCCAAACAGGTCTAAGCTTGGCCGAGGGGCGCCGTTACCAACCCCGATTGATACCTTGGCAATGATTCCCTGGCTCAGCGAATACCCGGATCGTACTTCTGCCGGGGTGCTGCGGAACGGTTTTTCACATGGTTTCCGCATCCCGGTGGGGGACTTTCAGGGGGTAGGGATGTGCAAAAATCAACTTTCCGTGTTGCAACATACATCTGTAGTGCATGAGAAAATTCAGAAAGAGGTTAGCCGGGGACGGGTTGCCGGCCCGTTTAGTGTACCCCCGGTACCGAATTTTGTTTGTTCTCCGTTAGGGGTGGTCCCCAAGAGGGACCCAGGTGAGTTCCGTTTGATCCATAATCTGTCTGCTCCACATGGTCTTTCGGTGAACAACGCAATTGATCCGGAAGTTTGTTCGGTGCGATACGCATCGTTTGATGAGGCAGTAGCCATCTTGAATCGCCTGGGGCCCGGGACGTTGATGGCGAAATCTGATATCGAGTCAGCGTTCCGGTTGCTCCCGGTACACCCAGACGATCAGCGTCTTTTGGGATTCGGGTTCCAGGGGTCATTTTACATGGATAGGTGTATGCCAATGGGTTGCTCTATATCATGTGCTTATTTTGAGCAATTCAGTACTTTCCTGCAATGGGTGTTTACTAAGAAAACGGGTTTTCGAAATGTAATGCACTACCTTGACGACTTTTTGTTCCTGGGCTCCGCCGGAAGTCCCGAATGTGCCCAGGCCTTAGATGAATTCTGTGTGTTGATGGGTCATTTTGGTGTGCCATTGGCAACGGGTAAGACTATGGGTCCCACGACTTGCCTCGAGTTTTTGGGGATCGAGTTGGACTCAAGGGAGGGGTGTTTCCGTTTACCAGCTAGCAAAGTGTTGAAATTCAGGACAGCCCTCCAAGTATGTTTAAATGCACCTAAGGTTACACTGCACCAGTTGCAAGAATTAGTGGGAAAGTTGAACTTTGCCTTGAGGGTGATCCCAATGGCTCGCCCGTTTTCCCGCTCGATTGCCCAATCAATGGTTGGCTTAAGAGAAGGGCATCATCGCACGAGATTATCGGCCGAAGTCCGCCAGGACATGCGGATTTGGTTAGCATTTTTGGCGGACTTCAATGGCCGAGTCGTCTGGAACAAGCCAGCCGTGTCCTCCGAAGAGCTTGGGCTATGGACAGATTCAGCAGGAAGTATAGGTTTTGGCGCCATCTTCGGCACAAAATGGTCTGCACAAAAGTGGCCCCTATGGTGGCACGAGAAGGGGCTGACGGGTAATATAGCTTTCCTTGAACTATTTCCCATTCTGGTGGCCCTGAGAACATGGCCAGACGGGTTCAGAGATCATTCTGTCGTGTTCTGGTCCGACAATATGACCGTGGTAGAATGCATCAATAGTCAGGCAGCCCGTTGTAAATTGATTTTGAGGCTGCTCAAAGAAATTGTCTTACTGTGTATGCAACTGAACGTGATATTCAGAGCAAAACATGTCCCAGGGGTGATGAATCAGGCTGCTGATGCACTGTCTCGTTTTCACATGCAGGCTTTCTCGGGTTTCCTTCCTTCAGCGGACCCAGAGCCGGCACCCTTCCCCGAAGCTCTCTGGTCTCTCGGTGCCCCGAACTTCGTCACCTCGTGGGAGAGAGTCTAGCACCCAGGACAAGGAAGGCATATGAAGGGGCGTTTCAGGCCTATTTAGCCTTTTTGGGGGAAGAGAGAGGGGGACTGTGGGGGCAGGAAGAGTGTGTAGTACTTTTTCTGATGTCTTTACGTAGGGCTGGGAAATCGGTGGCTACGGCCCAAAGGCATCGTGCCGCCATTTCCTTTGTTGCCAAGGCCCATGGCATCCAGGACCCGACAGCGTCTTTTACGGTACAAAAAGCGCTGCGTGGGTGGCAACGCCTAGAGGGTCGCAGAGTAGACGTAAGACGACCGATAGGTCTGGATAGGTTGGCCCAGTTACTGGCCTCACTCCCTAACACGTGCTCGACCCCTTTCGAGACCTGTTTGTTCCGGACTGCATTTACGCTGGCATTTCACGGGGCTATGAGAGTTAGTGAGCTGGTTGCAAGGAACAAACAGGATGTGTCGGGGGGCTTGTGCAGGGAACATGTCCGGATCAGGGGCGATGCGATGATTGTCTCCTTTCTCAGGTCCAAGTCCGACCAAGACGGGAGGGGGGACTGCACGATCATTCGCCGGACCCCCGGATCCTCCATGTGTCCGGTACAGTGCTTAGAAGACTACCTAGCACGAAGGGTGGCATCATGGGGGGGGACATTGTTGAGGCATGCAGACGCCACCCCACTGACGAGGTTTCAGTTTCAGCGGGTGCTTGCAATGGCCATTGCCGCAACGGGCTTGGACCCGGGCGAATTTGGGACCCATTCCTTTCGGATAGGGGCTGCCACTGAAGCTACAGCCAGGGGTCTTAATGTAGAACAAGTAAAACGTGTGGGGCGTTGGTCCTCCAATTGTTATAAGAGGTACGTGCGATTGCACATGTTGTGAAGCTGTAATCATGTACTCACGCCTCTTGTCTTTGTTTGTTTTCAGTTGCGCAAGCCTACGAGGCAGGGCGGACTGTGCAGTCGACCCAACACCAGGCCAGCGGTTGCACATCACCGGCTGTAAGGAAGGAGGTGTGGGTCGTGGGCCACTCATACGTGAGACGGGCCGCGGACGTATTCAAAGCAGGTGACATGGTTCACGTACCTGGGGAATACGGGTACAGAGTGTCCTTCTACGGAAGGGGCGGTCTCTGTATTGACCAGTTTCAGGCATTTTTTGAGGGTTTGTTAGAGCGGATGAGGTCACCGCCGTCCATAGTCATAGTGCATTTAGGGGGTAATGATTTGGTCACTACCGGTAGACGACTTCTCCTGGAGACTATGCTTTCCACGGTAAGTTGGTTAGCAAGGAGAGTTCCGGGGTGCATAATTGCGTGGTCTCATATGATCCCACGAAAAGTATGGCGGGGGGCTATCTCGATCCCTGCTTTAAATCATTCTGTTAGAAAACTGAATAACAAAGTGAGTAGGTTGTTCCGTTCCAAGACATTGCATTCGATCTCGCATAGTTGTATTAATGATGACAGTATGTATCTGGGGGATGGTGTGCATTTGTCGAGGGTGGGGAATGAGTTACTCATAGGAGACTTCTTAGCCTGGTTAAAATCATTAAGACATGACCTTTAGGTAGGAGTTTTGTGGGGGGTCCGGATAGCCGGTCAACTATCCGGACCTGTGGCGGTAAGGTCATGATCGGTGAGCACTAATTGGTAGATCCCTATGAGTGGGCGTCACCCAACACGGATGGGAGCGCTCGGGAGAGGTGGCCATTGGCCCCTCAGTGGGGAGGCGGTCCCGTCTAAGGGCGGGTCGCCGGAAGTAAAGGAAAGGCGGTCAAGGCCCCTTCCGTTGTAGGAGGGGTTACAGCCCCCTCCTGGGGAATTTCCCGGGGCCAGGGTCATCTGCGACGGCAGATGCGGTAAGTTGTGTGGGATGGGGGGAGGTCCACGATACCTTCTAGATACCACACACAAGTCTTCGAACGACCTTTAAATGGCGTCGAGTCTTAAGTGCCCCCGTCAAGTCAAGGGAAATTGTTAGTAGTTGCACTTGAGGTAAGCCTCTGTGCTGTCGCCCCTCACAAGTGGGAGGGGTAAGTCTGGTTAGGGATCTTGACACCGGTTATGACCTTGCCGTTGGCCCTTAAACGTTAGGATGTACAATTTCAGTTTTTCTAGAGAATGTTTTTGTTGGATGCTAGTTCGGCTAGGAGAAACTCTGTATTAGAGAATATGTTAAGGTGAGCCAAACATCGCAATGTGATAATGAAATTGTACATAAAATGAAACGTTTAATGTTTTAATTTTTTGTTTTAATAAATACGGCCGGGGGAGGGTCACTCCCTCCCCACATCCAAAAACTTCAAGAACTGTTTCCGGTTTCCCTTCCTTTTGGGGATTGTGTTGAGAGGGGGTGGCGGGTATCTCAGCCATATGGAAAGGGGCGACCACTCGGTCCCCCCGAACGTATGGTGGAGTGCCTCGATCCCCCCGGGAAGCCATTTTTGGGCGGGAGGCGTGTCTCGGCTGGTATGCCCGAAGCGGCGTAGCCGGGGCGCGCTTTTTCCCGCCCTAGAGTGGGCTGGCCTAGACACCGACGTAGCCAGCCCCGCCCTAGGGGCGGGCAGGGGCGGGTTCTCGCCCGCCCCGAAGACGGATAAAAAGAGACGCAAGACCAGAAGACGTCCTCTTGTTCTTGTGCTCCGAAGCTGCACCTCCTCGCTACACGTGAGCTCGGGACAGAACGAAGAGCCAATTTTGACCCACCCACCAGCCCCTGAGGACAGCAAGTTGTTGTGCAATAAAGTGAATTTATAAGTTTGTTTTTCCATTCCGTTTACAGGCTGTGAAAGTATCAGTTTGTTGTTGATCATAATAAAGTATGGTGAATATTGTGTAGTTTGTTTCGATTAAAATGATTTGGTGTAGTGTTGTATTTTTTAGCATGTTCCTTCGGTCGTAGCGACCAATGTTTTTTGTAGGTTTGAATAAAAATTGTCGTATTTATTTTTGGTAGGCGGTAAGGTCATGATCGGTGAGCACTAATTGGTAGATCCCTATGAGTGGGCGTCACCCAACACGGATGGGAGCGCTCGGGAGAGGTGGCCATTGGCCCCTCAGTGGGGAGGCGGTCCCGTCTAAGGGCGGGTCGCCGGAAGTAAAGGAAAGGCGGTCAAGGCCCCTTCCGTTGTAGGAGGGGTTACAGCCCCCTCCTGGGGAATTTCCCGGGGCCAGGGTCATCTGCGACGGCAGATGCGGTAAGTTGTGTGGGATGGGGGGAGGTCCACGATACCTTCTAGATACCACACACAAGTCTTCGAACGACCTTTAAATGGCGTCGAGTCTTAAGTGCCCCCGTCAAGTCAAGGGAAATTGTTAGTAGTTGCACTTGAGGTAAGCCTCTGTGCTGTCGCCCCTCACAAGTGGGAGGGGTAAGTCTGGTTAGGGATCTTGACACCGGTTATGACCTTGCCGTTGGCCCTTAAACGTTAGGATGTACAATTTCAGTTTTTCTAGAGAATGTTTTTGTTGGATGCTAGTTCGGCTAGGAGAAACTCTGTATTAGAGAATATGTTAAGGTGAGCCAAACATCGCAATGTGATAATGAAATTGTACATAAAATGAAACGTTTAATGTTTTAATTTTTTGTTTTAATAAATACCGCCGGGGGAGGGTCACTCCCTCCCCACATCCAAAAACTTCAAGAACTGTTTCCGGTTTCCCTTCCTTTTGGGGATTGTGTTGAGAGGGGGTGGCGGGTATCTCAGCCATATAACTGTAGAAGAAGATAGTGACTTGCCATCTGGACAAATTATAAAAGTGGATGTGTCCAGAACTGAAGAAATATACGAACATTACAGTGTTCATCCAGTGAATTCCTAAGAAGTGATGGGGAATACTATAGAGTTAATCCAAATTAAAGAAGCAAAGGGAAGTCCCATTAGTGTATGGGAAAAATGCTTGAAAGCTCGTTGTTTCCCTCATTTGTTTCCTACAGGAAAATGAGGACGATATGATGACCGGCCTGTGCAGATTCCTGCATCTGAATACCGGACATTAAGATTGTATGCAGAAGATCCAAGATTTCGACAATGTATTCCGTGTTTGTTTCATCTTTTGTTTGAGAGTGATTTGTCTGGACTTTCTTATGCAGTAAACCATATATTGAAAACAGGTGTACATCTGCAAAATGTTTCGGCAAAGGAATTTATGGATAAAGTACACCAGAAAGATAATGTTTTGGAATATCAGCTAATTAATCTCATGGCATGTCAGCGTGGTACTAATGAGTACTGGTACCATTGTCATGGAGAACTTAAATGTATGTTAAGGAACTTAAGAAACTCCTACACAGTTCCTTACTCTAAGCTGTGCTGAATATGCCTGGGATGATTTACTTTAATTTCTTCGAGAGGTAAATCAAATTATAATAAATATTGAATACAAGACACCTGGATAATTGTGCTCTTTGGATCCAGTTAATGTATGCAGGTATTTCAATCATAGATTTGAAGCTATGATGTCTTTTATCACCAATAAAAAAAATCCTCCTCTTGGAGAGATTGTGGACTTCTTTTGGAGAAAGGAGTATCAAGCAAGAGGCGCTCCTCACATACACATGCTACTATGGATCAAAGATGCTCCCAAATTTAGAACAGAGTCAGATGATACTGTGTTGTATTTTATTGAAGAATACATTACATGTGATATACCCAAAAGCACACAGGATAAGGACTTAAGACAACAAGTCTTATGATTCCAAAGCCACAGTTGTGGGAAATACTGTCTTCGAATGTACAAATCTAAAGACAAATTCTACACCAAATGCTGTTTTGGATTTCCACGTCCAGTTGAAAGGAAGAGTGAGCAGTTTTATGTCATCTTTGCGACATACTATCACAAGAAAGTCTCCGAAAAATACCTACAACTTAAGAAGAAATGAAGAGTCAAAATACATAAATGACTATAACCCAGTCATTTTGTCTATTTGGAATGCTAACATGGATATTCAATATGTTGCAGACAATTACATTGCTGTTGCTCGATATGTAACATCGTACATATCGAAATCAGAAAAGACGGAATTGAAGGAAATGTGGGAAGAGATTTCCCACGAGAAGAGTCTATGTAAGAAATTATATACTTACAGTTTGAAGATGTTATCTCATCGAGAAATTGGAGCGAATGAATGGTCGGATCGCTTATCAACTGCAAGTCTATACTCCAAATTTAGAAGAATCATTTGGGTAAGTCTAGGTCTTGCTGCAACACGAAACCAAGTACTTAAATCTGTATAGAAATTGAATATTTAGCTGAAAAGGAGCCAGAAAGTACAGACATTGTGAAAACAAATATGTTGGATACATATTTTCCAAACAGAAGTCATCATCTGGGGAACATTTGTCTCTAGGAAGTGTTGCAAAACTATATTTTTAAACGGAGTATTACAGAAAACATCAATAATGGTATATATGCCGCGATTGGTTCTGAAGGATGTCTGGTGAAATAAAGAAAAGGACATTTGATTAATCACCGTAAACTGAGTTGCGAAACACCTGACAAAAGGGAATTTTACTATTTAGCTCTTTTTCAACTTTTCAAGCCATGGAGTTCAGAATTAGAATTACTTGGAGATTTTGACAGCTATGAAGATTCGTTCAATGCAACTAAAGATAGTATACAATGTCCTGTTTTCGCTAATTATGTGAAAATGTTGAACAATGAAATTGAACAAGAAGCTACAATTGCAGCTGAGATTGCTAGAGACAGTTCTCAAGACAGTCAAACTTCTGCTCCGTTAAGTCAGGATCCATTAGGAGAACCAATTATTCAAAATGAAGCAGCAACTGCTATGGAAGAGGTGGAAACAGCAATGTATCAAGCTCAAGAAGATGTAAGAAACGTAGGAAATTTGGAAGAACAACTAAATGTTGAGCAGAAACAAATATATGAGCAAGTGAGAGAACAGATTAACCATGGATTAAATCATGAAAAGAAAGAGTGCTCTTGCTCATTATTTCAACCTATCCGATTGTATGTGAGTGGACATGCTGGAACAGGAAAAAGTTTTTTAATTAAAGTAATTTCAACTTATTTACACAAAACAACTGATTCGTATTTGTCTTGTGTTGTCACCGATCCAACTGGGTTGGCGGTACACAATATTAACCCCTCCCAGACGAGCTGAGCTCGTCATGAGCCACGGTTCTCGTGTGCTCATGATGAGCTGAGCTCGTCATGACCTTTAGAATGCTCGCACGCTGGGCAAATTCCCCTGCTGTGCGAACGTTCTAAAGAAATGGGTGTGGTCATGACGGAGCACACGAGCACTGTGCTGCATGACGAGCTGAGCTTGTCATGAGCACGTGGGCACTGTACGCACCCCCATTGCCCCAGCACAGCGGGGGAATGTGCCCAGAAGGAAAGGGGTTAAAGGAGTTACTTTACATCGTTTAATCATGCTACCAGTAGAGCATGAAAACAAATTAGAATACTACAAGCTATCATGAGATGCTTGTTTTGAAGTTGCAAGAGTCTTGAAGAAAATGAAAGTTCTCATTATTGATGAGGTAAGCATGGTATCAAACGTAATGCTTGCCTTTGTGCATTTAAGAATGCAGCACATTCTTAAAACAGACTATGATGTATTATTTGGAGGAAAACACATCATAGTTTTTGGAGATCTTGTACAATTTACTCCTGTAAAAGGACAACCAGTGTTTGAAACACTGGCATATGAAGATACCTTAAAGTCCATGGGGAGCATTGGAAATGTTAATATTTGGTCGTATTTTGAGTATAAGGATCTTATTACAAATAGGCGTCAGGCAAATGATGCAGATTATGGACAAATTCTTCAAGATGTAAGAATTGGAAAAGTGAGAGAACATGGCAAACACGCTTTACTGAGATGATTACTTCCCAATTTGTTTCCAAATAAAAATATGGTTCCAGAGAAAATATATATGAAAATTGCAAAAAACAAGTCTGTAATCTGCTTAATGCCAACACTGCGTGAATGTTCTGTATTCAATGAAGAAATGTTAAAGTTGGAAAATGAAAAAATTATAAAATGGAAACTATTGATAAAATAGAGCATGAAGGAATCACTATTATTTTGACTGAAAAGTTGAAGAGGAAATTGGATTCTTTGGAGAAGTTGATAAGTAAAACTGCTGGTTTAGAAAATAATTTGTATGCATGTTTAAACTGTAGTGTAATTTTAAGCCGTAATTTGAATGTGGAAAAAGGTTTAGGAAATGGAGCAATGGATAAAATTGTTGATTATGGTAATTATGTAAATAGAGATGGGATTGAATTTTTGAAGATCAAATTTGATGAAATTCCTGAAATACAACAATTTAGTCGCTGTTTATCTCGGTTTTTGCTTGTAAAAGATTTGTATGTACGCAGAAAACAGTTTCCTATTTGTTTGGCATATGCGGTGACCATTCATAAATCTCAAGGTTTAAGTGTAGATAGTGCTTTACTGAATATTGGAAGTACCCTGTTTGAAGAGGGAATGGCATATGTTGCTTTGTCCTGAGACAGAACTTTATCTGGATTGTACTTGATTGATTTTGATGAGACAAAGGTTAGTGCAGATGCAAATTGTGTAAAATAGTATAATAGGTTAAGAAGAGAATATGCTCCCAATTTAGGTCAATATCCAGTATTTGAAAAGCGTGTGATAGGTAGAAAAAGAAGATTTGAGAATATCTGTAGTGAAACTGTAGAGAAAGAAAAAAAAAAGATGAAGTTGCGCCTGCAAGCAAAAAGAAAAAGGACAGTGTTGAAGAGAATGTTGGTTATCATTTTGAAAATAGTTGTGGTGTCAACTGCTATGCTAATGTAGTAGTTAATGTTGTTTTATTTCTTGAAAGTTTGCAACAGCAAATTGTTGAAAATCGGGATGAAAGATTCTGTTCATTGTTGTATTCTGTTTATGATAAATGTTGTAGTGATAAAAGTAAAATACAAAGTGTTTCTGATATTCGAAATGTTTTGGACATATGTTCTGGTTCTACTCAATTTACACAGAATATTCAGCAAGATTGTCAGGAATTTTTAATGTTTATGCTTAGTGTACTAGAAGATGACGGTATAGATATTGAACATATTTTTGGCCTTTCTTACAAATGGCAACATGACTGTCAAAATTGTTTGTTTACATGTACCACTAACATAGACATTGAACGATTCATATATTTGACTTTACCGGACTGTGAATCAGTGTCTTTTAACAATCTAGTCAGAGCAGCTAGTCAAAACATGGAGTGTAGCCAATGTAAATCAGAAATGTCATCAACATTATCTATACAAAGATACAGACAGTATGTTATTTTAATGCTGCAATGTTGTAGAGCTGATGGAAGAAAGGTTGAAACTTTAATAAAAAATGTTGTAGCTGGTCAAGTTTCAATATCAGAAAGAACTTTTGCAGCTGTAGCAATTATCTTTCATGATGGACCTTCTACAACATGTGGACATTACACTGTTTATTTAAAATGTCTGAAAGGTTGGATACATTGTAATGTTACTCAATTAGTTTTTAAGCAGCGTATGCCTAAAGAGTTACCAAATTCTTACCTAATATGTTTAAAGCCAAAATTTTAAGATCAAAATGTGGCCTTTCAGGATTACTGCTGTTAAGGTAGATTCATCTGGTGTTGTAGAGAATTTTGTAACTGAGGGTGAGGAGCTCGAAGGTAATCCAGTTGTTGATGTTGAGGCAGAATAGGTGTATCATGTCGTTGGTGATGTGGCTGTAGCAGGGGACATTGAAGATCGATCAGGTGGAGGTGCTTTGGATTGGTTGTAGTCGTTATAGGTGTTTGGCTGGAATTCTCACTCGTGTGTAGTGTTCTTTAGGATGTACTTGTAAATATTGTGGAGAATATCGGGGGTGGTATAGCAGTATAATGAAATGCTGTAGACTTGTTTACACTTGTAGATGGAGGAGTTCAATGTAAATCATAGGTTGTGTACATGGTTAGTAGGTGTTGGTACTGTTCACAGTGTAATTGACAAGCAGGAGTTATCTGAAGTTAAGGGTGTGAGTTTGAGGATGAGTATCTTCATGTTGTGTGAATTCATGTTTAAAGAGCTACTCCTTATCCACTTGGAGACGTCCTTAATTGTGTTGTGGAAGTTTATTTTTTGTGGTATGTGTCTCTTTGGTGAGGAAGAGGATGAGCTTGGTATCGTCGACGTAGGGGATAATATTGCAGTTGAGTTGGTGGCCCATTTGTGTAAGAGTGGCCATGGAGATGTTGAATAGCGTTGGACTGAAGAATGAGCAGTGGAAGACGGTGCAAATGATGTGAGTGGTTTTGGATCTGAAGGCTATGTGGTAAACGCTCAGAGTTTCTATTGAACAACTTTTAAACTAAGAATTTCACACATACTTTTTGGCCATGGGGTAAAGTACGTGAAACTCTTAACGACTTCTTGTTGTAAATTTTGACTGCATATATTTGTAAGTAATATTATTTATAATGGAAGAAAATTAATGATGGTGTTTTGTTTTTTCAAGATTGTTTGCCATATCTCATAGTTACGCTCGAAATTGGTTTCGGAAAAAAACATTTAAGATTGTTATTGAGATTGTTGTTTTCTTTTATTTTTAGATAATCTTCTTGATTGTCTTTTTTTTGCCCGCTGTTATGGGATGAGTACAATTGAACTCACTGTATCTAGTGTATTTCAATATATTCTGAGAACAGCAAAAAAGGCATCTGAAATGCTTTACATATGATTTTGTGTTGTAAAAGATAAATTGTAACTGTATTTTTTTGTCTTCTACAGATGCTAAATTTATAGAATTTTTTTTTAAATTTATTATTTTGAAGGTAAGTATAACTAACTGTTAAAAATGATCGATGGGATGTACTTCTACAGAGCTGAAGTAGGAGAACGTCCATGGTGTACATCAGTTTGTAAAGACGGTTTGTATCTTTTAAATATTTTTAAAGAAATTAAAAAAATATATACTGAGTGTACCTGTATTCTTTGCTTTTAACTACTTTGAAACTGGTAAGGTGAATAGATATTTTGTACTTTTTTAGTACTGCATTTTATTATATTAGCCCTATTTTTTTTCTACAGTGATAAAAAGTGACTGGTTTGAAGATGTAAGGAAAATTGTAAACTAAAAATTCATATAAGCAATTGTAATCATATAAAGTAGTTGAGAATGGTTTTTGCATAATATTTTTTAAAAGGCAAAATAGTTGATAAACCTTGTTTTATATATATAATATATATATATATATATATATATATATATATATATATATATATATATATAAATATATATATATATATATATATTTTTTTTTTTTCACTCAAAAAAACATAGGTTTTACACACGTTATAGTTAGGAATTAGCATTTAAAAAACCTTAGAAATTCACTGAAAAAACCATAGGTTTCACACATGTTATAGTTAGCGTGACATTTCAGTCATACAAAACCATTGAATGGTTTTTTTGAGTGAATATATATATATATATATTCACTCAAAAAAACATAGGTTTCACACATGTTATAGTTAGCTGGACATTTCACTCATATTAAACCTTTGAAATTCCCCCGTTATAGTTAGTTCAGCTAACTATAACTCACGCGCCCGCAATGCACTGGTGATGATGTCACATATTACATCACTCATGACATGGTCAGTGACATCACTCATGACATCACTGATGACATCATCCAGTGAATGTGTGTTTTTTTATTAAATATGTGTTATATTTGTATATATAAAGGTCTATGGAAGAATAAATGGGTATATAAGTGTCTAAATGGATAATTTTATTTGAAAAATTGATTGTATAACGCATTGATTAAGAGTATCTTACTGTATGGGTTAGTGAGTAATGTTTAAATATATAATAATCAGTATCAGAGTCTCACTTTGTATATAAGTGACTGCATGGGTTGGTGAGTAGCTACATGAGTGTCTATATGGGTTATTTGTTATTAGTTGTTTTTTTGAGTATCAGTATGAATGTCTGATTTTCTGTATGGTTTAGTGGGGGACTTACATAGTGCATAGTTCCATGAATGAGTGACTCACTGCTTGTATGTTCTGAAGACAGCATGTGTGCAGGACTGTATGGGTGGATGAGTGTGTGTATCGGTGTGTTAGTGAATGAAGGACTGGCTCAATAGTGTCTTTATGAATAACAACATCTGTTTTAAACTAGTATATGAGAGTATTGGGGGATATAAGTGAGCATATGTGAGAGTGAGAGATTGGAAGAGTTCCTGTATAAATAAGTATGTGTTTATATAAGTGATTGTTTAAGAGAGTACGTATGTGCATGTTTCTGTAGAAGTGTGTGTAGTGGTGTGTGTATAACTGTACATGCAAGTAAATTTATGTTTAATTCTTTATTAGCATGAGTGACTGTGTGTAAGTAACTCTATTGAAGAGTGGTGGCGTGTAACAGGATGTATAGGTATATGAGTACATGTAATAGGTGAATACATGTATGAGTGACTATATAGGAATGGTGGTGAATGAGTGGATGTGTATTTAGAGCTTGGAATTACTGAATAGGGTTTTGTAACTGGTATTCGTATGTCCATTTGTTTGAAAATTTGAGTTTCTATTTTTGAATGCGTGTATCAAAGGTAATATTAGGGTAAGAAGAGGTCTGCAAATGTATCACCAGGATGATGCCATCAGTGATGTCATCAGTGATATCATTTGAGATGTCATCAGTGATGTCATGAGTGATGTCACTGATCATGTCATGAGTGATGTAATATGTGACGTCATCAGCAGTGCATTGCGGGCGCGCGAGTTATAGTTAGCTGAACTAACTAAAACTGGGATTTTCAAAGGTTTTGTATGAGTGAAATGTCCAGCTAACTATAAACAGTGTGAAACCTACGTTTTTTTCAGTGAGTTTGCAAGGTTTTTTAAATGCTAATTCCTAACTATAACGTGTGTGAAACCTATGGTTTTTTCAGTGAATTTCAAAGGTTTTGTAAATGATAATTATTAAATGTATTAATTATTGTATTTCTTTATTTTTATATTCATTTCTTACATTTTTTTGATAAATATTTATATTTATTTTATTTGTATAATTATATTTCACATTCTTAGTGTAAAATATTAACAAAACTAAATTCAAATATATGTTTTATTGATTACATTTTTAAATAGTATTTTAAAATTAAATTCTATATAATTCCTTTTTTATTGTTTTTTTTGTAATCGTACGGTACGCGTACTGTGATCGCACCTTACTTTGTACTGCAAATCGTATTCTGCGGTTCCCGTGCATACGTTACGAATGCGCTTTGACGTTACGCGTCGCTTCAACGGTTCCGTGTGACGTCATGTATGACGCACCGTGCGCCTATGGCGCAAAAGTTTATAATTGTTAAAACATATATTTATGTATTTAATGTACATACTAAGAAAAGACAGTATCTGGAATAATCATGAAAATATTTTTTTTAACTTGAACTAACGTATTTTACTTTTGAAAGCAGTTACGAAAATCGCAATGGTACGTCGTACGTACTCGCAGCATAAACGTACCGTAAATGCACCGTAAGCGTACGCAAAGCCATATGACTATAAAAGGAAAGTTTTGATTGGTTCTTAATACTTCCTATTTCAACTGTTGAAAGACTCTTCCCATTATGATCATTCTACTTGGACTTTCTCAGGAGAAGCATCTATTCTGTGGAGCTGTAGTCCTTTAGAACCATGGCTGCTCTTTTTGAGACTTCATCAGAACATTCCTCTGAGGAAGAATTTGTTGCTGAGCAACCTCAGAAAAAGAGAAAAGAAGCTTTCATTTGGAAGTTTTTTACATATCCTGACGGACAGAAAAACGTCAATGTACCGAAAGTAACTTGCAAGATCTGTGAGGTTACTCTTTCCAGGGGTGATCCCACTAAAAATACTCTTTCGGTACAGCCAGCATGGTTCGCCATGTCAAAAATGTGCATCCAAATAACTATGCAAGGAGGGCAACACAAAGGTTGCAGGAGAATCCTCAACCTGCAGTTCCTAGTACCTCAACTGCACCACCACCTCCTCCGAGCAGTGCGCATCCTATTATTGTGCCACAGTTTGCGGATATGAAATTTCTTTGTAAATATTGCAACAAATTACTTTGTTACAGTGAGCAGTCTATTGATATCATTGTGAAGAGGAAAAAAGAGCACTGTTGTCCAAAATATTAATTTTATTTTTTGCTATTGTGTTCCTGTTCTACAGTTTTTTTGTTTCCAGTTCCATTTTTTTTTAAATAGAAAACTAAAAAGACAAAAAAAAATGTATTTTCAGAACTACCTTCCTTGTTCAAAGAAAGAACTATATTTCTATGTTAGTGTGTAAAAGTTTATCAAAATGAATGTGTAGTTCATAAATGAATTAACAAATACATTAGTACTGTTTGGTGAATGTGAAAGTGCCAAGTGAGAGTGAAAGTGACAGTGTCTGGCTGAATGTATAGCAGCTTCACTTTTAGAACAGTATATACATAAGCACATACTGTTGAATGACTCACTACAACATTGAAACAGTGGTGTGAGAGTGTTTGGTGAAAGTCTAATGATACAGACTGGGGGATAGAAGCTATAAAAGACACGTTTGCTGGTGCATAAAAAAATACATATGTAGTCTATAAGGGTTTGAAGCAGTCTATACCCTAAGGCCCACTTTCCACCATCAGTACTTGGGTAGTAGCTGAATGATTACAATTCTCGAAGCAGAGTGTCTCAAAACATTAATATTATATAATAATAAATGTATTCTTGTAACATTTCATAATTTAATACAGCTTCTAAAATAATTTCATCAGGTATTTTATTTTCCTGGTTATCAATTTCAAAAGTCATCTGATGAATCTCAATCTCATCTAATGCTTCCACAAAAGCATCATCCAAGGTTTCATCAAGAAAATCACAGCTGATATCTCCAACTGTCAACAAAGGTCAAAAGTTCAGCACTCTATAAAACACTGCTCCTCAACAAATTTACACTATGCAAAAGCATTTACTCATAAGTACCAATAAAGAGAAAAGGTCTCATTACAACCAACCAACCAACATATAAACACATAAACTTGATAGATATCTGTAAAATATATATTTTTTAAATTGATTTTTTCTTGCTTACGTACTGTTATGGAACAACTTAGAGAATTTGCACTGTATGTTGTCCGTACGTGCATGGTACGCGTACAATAAATCTACTGTAAAAAAAAAAATTGCCTACATCACTAATTTTTTTAAATCCCGGGAACCCCATCCCCCGGGGCTCAAATGTAACGTTGGGCACCGTGGGGGGAGCCCCAAAGCCCACATGATCCCTGCCAGCTCCATGCGTCCTTCAGGAGCCGGCATTGCTTTTCATCAGAGAGAGCAGCTTGCATGCTGCTCTCTCTCACGAAAAGCAATCTGCTTTCATACTTGAAAAACAGAACAGCCCTAGGGGATCAGGAAGTCCTATAGCAAATAGCAAACTTTTCCTCTCAATCTACACACTCAATCTACACATGCATACAAATAAAAAACAAATCACATTTATTCCCACATCAAATCAAAATGAAACACACTTTTATATTGCTTGAACTTTTTAACCTTTTTCCAACTGACAAAACTTTCAACATTCTGCCAGTTACCATAGAAACACTTCAGGGAACACCTAACTGAGAACACAGGTGAAAGGTTCATCAAACAATGTTACAAATAAAAACAGCAATTGTGCTTGAGTTGCAAATATAGCAGCTTATCTAAAGTAACATTCTTTTCTATCACTTTTTCTTGGAAACGAGACTGCGAATGCGTAGAGAGTACAACTAGTGCACAAAAAAACAGAAAGTTGTACATACTATCATAGAAATATAGCTCTAGTTTTTTCCACCGCGTACGCATATGATACACGTACCCCGCGATTTCTTATTCAAAAAATTAAAAAACCTAGCCTAGAGGGTCAGGATGTTTCTACCCTGCAACCTTTCCTTATTTTTCAACTATGTTTTACTGTTTTCCTGTGACTCGGTTCTAACGAGGCACAAGATGAGTGCCAACACTTCCTGGTTTCGAGTGTTGACAGACAGTTGACATCCAATCAGCATGCAGTTCGTGCTCGTAATTGTATGGATTTCCTTACGCGTGCAGTACTTCGTCTTTAGATATCACCATGATTTTACTTTTGATTTTCTCAGGAACTACTGAACATATTTACACCATTTAACGAAAAGCACAATCTGCGAACCGAACTCTACCTCTCTGCCAAATTTGGTAAAATTCGGTTCAGCCGTTCGGGCTGTGACCCTGGCGAAAGGTCCCTATGGAAAACTGCATGGGGGAAAAACATTTTAGGACCCCCTTTTTTCTCGGCCCCCACTTGACGAATCACCCTCAAATTTTCAGGGAAGGAGCCCAGCCGAGCAGGCCATTTTCTTGGAGAAATTGACAATGATTCGTCCATTAGCACCAAAGTTCTTCCAAATAGAATGTTGTGGATTTCCTCTGGAAAGTAGGTCCTAACTATAAATACCTACTGGCGACCGCCAATAGGTAATATATATATATATATATATATATATATATTACCTACTGGCGATAGCCAGTAGGTATATATAGTTAGGATTTTTTCTCTATGGAACTTTTGAAAATTCTATGCCTAATAACTTTGGCGTTTGTGGACGGAATTGGCTGAAATTTTCAGGAAAATGGCACATTTTGTTTCTGAGCAGCTCCTGCAAATTTGGGGGGGGTTCGTCAAGGGGGGGGCCGAGAAAAAAGGGGGGTCCCAAAACGCGTTTTTCCCATGTTAATTTCCATAGGGCGGTTGGCCTCTCTTTTAGCCCGAACGGCTGAATGGATTTCCACGAAACTTGGCAAAATTGTAGGGACTGTTAGCCCGATGTGCCTTTGCTAGGTCTCAATATATGTGCTTCAGTGAATTTTGAGAAATTAACGTTTAAAACAAGATATATATCTGTAACAGCGCTCCGGGCAGCGCTCCGGTTCGCGAACTTTTCGCGTATCGGAACTTTGCGAAGCGAAGCTGATTGGCTCTCCGGTGTCTGTCAACATTCTAAACAGTCCAGAGCGGCCGCCATCTTGTCTCTCGGTAGGATCGAGAGACAAGAGGAGGCCAAAATAAAGGGGGAAATGAAGGAAAGGGGGCAAGGTAGACCCCTTCTGACCCCCTAGGATTGATGAGGGGGATATTATAGAGCCACGCCGGGCCCAAAAAAAAAAAAAAAAATTCAGATTTTTTCGCCGTAGAGACGCGTCTTGGTACGCGAACCGGGCAGCTAACCGGGCAGCTAACCGGGAAGCTAACCGGCAGTGTAACAGGAGTCTGAGGAGTAGCTGATTGGCTGTCAACATTGTAAACAGTCCGGAGCGGCCGCCATCTTGTCTCTCGGTAGGATCGAGAGACAAGAGGAGGCCAAAACAAAGGGGGAAATGAAGGAAAGAGGGCAAGGTAGACCCCTTCTGACCCCCTAGGATTGATGAGGGAGATATTATAAAGCCACGCAGGGCCCAAAAAAAATAAAAAATAAAATCCGATTTTTTCGCCGTAGAGACGCGTCTTGGTACGCGAACCGGGCAGCTAACCGGGCAGCTAACCGGGAAGCTAACCGGCAGTGTAACGGGAGTCTGAGGAGAAGCTGATTGGCTGTTATCATTGTAAACAGTCTGGAGCGGCCGCCATCTTGTCTCTCTGTGGGATCGAGAGACAAGAGGTGGAAAAAAAAGGTGTAAATGAATGAAAGGGGTAAGGCAGACCCCTCCTGAACCCCTAGGATTGATGAGGGGGCTATTAAAATTCCCTGGGGGGTGGAAAAAAAGAATTGCGATTTTTCACGGTAAAGGTGCTTCCTGGTACGTTAACCGGGCAGCTAACCGGCAGCGTAACGGGAGTCCGACATATTGTGTTTTTTGAACGTTTGTGATATGTGCACGTGTGGATTTTGTCTAATTAAGGTAAAAAAAATATATATATATATCTTTAAGCGTGTTCTGGCGCGCTTACGTTTTGGGTTTGGTTTGCGCTGCAGAGACGATACGTCATGGTTATGCGATGCATCATGAGGCGTCTCACGGGCTACATTATACGTCACTTAATAAAGAATATATTTTACAGCTATAGATATTAGCTTTTAAAAAACCAATGAAATTCACAGAAAAAACCATAGGTTATAGACAATATATAGTTAGGAATTTGCATTTACAAAACCTTGAAAATTCACTGAAAAAACCATAGGTTATAGACCATATATAGTTAGGGATTAGCATTTAAAAAACCTTATTTTATTTGCACAAAACCATTGAAATTCCATATATAGTTAGTTGCACTAACTATATATCGCGGACCCGCAATCCACTGCTAATGATGTCACATATTACATCATTCATGACATGGTCAGTGACATCACTGATGACATCACTGATGACATCTCAAATGACATCACTGATGACATCACTGATGACATCTCAAATGACATCACTGATGACATCACTGACATCTCATTTGACATTACTGATTACATCACTGATGATATCATTTATGTGATAATACATCTTCAGACTCTAATATAACCTTAGATACACTCAGTGTAAACAGGCACTCACAGACTGTCACACATCCATGGAGTTACTCACACACCTAGTCAGTCATGCAAAGAATCAATCACACCTCCATTTCCTCAACTATACAGTTATACACACCTTACTTATTCAAACATATACTGACACATATTTACTCTCTTATACAATCCTTGATACAAGTTCACAATGATTCATACAGCCACGCTCACATTCACTGGCTCTTATGTTCAGTTATATATATATGTCAACTCTCACATGGAGTGTGTTTTACATATGTACTTACTTTGACATGTAGAACTGAGATATCCATTCACTCACCAATATACTCATGCACACAGTCAACTGTCCATACAGCTGTTTCTACATGCACTTTTGAACCCATACACCTAGGGAATCAACTGCTCACACATCTATGCACAGAGTTATACACCTCCCAGCCACCCACACACATACTCAGTCTCCCATACAAATACTTGGGCAACCATTCAATAACCCATATAGTTACTGATATAGCTACTGATTTAAACATGCAGCAGTTTACAGAAGAACATAAATAATGATTGCCAAATTAAGACACTTTAATCACTAACCCATGCACTCAGTGAGACACATTTAATCATTCTCTCATACAGTCAGTCATGCACCTACTAAATCCTTCATCCAGACACTTATACATCCACTCATTCTTCAATATGTAAGACATATTTTAACTTTACAGAAACATACAGTCACTGGGTGTTGTCATCAGTGATGTCATCAGTGATGTCATTTGAGATGTCATCAGTGATGTCATCAGTGATGTCACTGACCATGTCATGAATGATGTAATATGTGACATCATTAGCAGTGGATTGCGGGTCCGCGATATATAGTTAGTGCAACTAACTATATATGGAATTTCAATGGTTTTGTGCAAATAAAATAAGGTTTTTTAAATGCTAATCCCTAACTATATATGGTCTATAACCTATGTTTTTTTCAGTGAATATATATATATATATATATTACCTATTATATTGTAATATATATATATATATATATATATATATATATATATATATTACCTATTGCCGGTCGTCGGTAGGTATTTATATATAATTATATATTACCTACTGGCTATCGCCAGTAGGTATATATAGTTAGGATTATTTGTCTATGGAACTTTTGAAAATTCTATGTCTAATAACTTTGGCGTTTGTGGACGGAATCGGCTGAAATTTTCAGGAAAATGGCACATTTTGTTTCTGAGCAGCCCCCGAAAATTTGGGGGGGTTTCGTCAAGGGGGGGCTGAGAAAAAAGGGGGGTCCCAAAACGCGTTTTTCCCATGTTAATTTCCATAGGGCCTTTGGCGTCACTTTTAGCTCGAACGGCTGAATGGATTTGCACGAAACTTGGCAAAATTGTAGGGACTGTTAGCCCGATGTGCCTTTGCTAGGTCTCAATATATGTGCTCCAGTGTATTTTGAGAAATTAACGTTCAAAACAAGATATATATCTGTAACAGCGCTCCGGGCTGCGCTCCGGTCCGCTTACTTTTCGCGAAACGGAACTTTGCGCGCAGAAAGCTGATTGGCTCTCCGGTGTCTGTCAACATTCTAAACAGTCCGGAGCGGCCGCCATCTTATCTCTCAGTAGGATCGAGAGAGAAGAAGAGGTGAAAAACGAAGGGGGAATTTAATGAAAGGGGGCAAGGTATACCTCTCTTGACCCCCTAGGAATGATGTTGGGGTTATTAAAGGGTTCTGTGGGGAAAATAAAAAAATATATATTTTTCACGGTAGAAGCGCTTCCCGGGCCGCAAACTGGGCCGCAAACTGGTAGCGAAACGGGAATTCGCCATTTTGTGTTTCGTTTTAATTAAATTACTAGGTATAAGGGGGTGCGGGAGACGTATCCTGACCCCTTATGTTTTCTGAGGGTGGCTGAGGAGGCTCATATATGTTGATACATGTCTTCCAGCGGCTGTGCGTGAGCTTTTTTTTTTTTTTTGCTGCGTGACGTCTGTTAACGTTCGATTCGATGGAAATCAGGAAGTGTTGACCGCCATTTTGACACTGCGAGTAAATATATTGTTAAAAATAATTGTTATAAATTAATTCGTATTGATAAACATTGTCTGCGCCATCTTGCTTTTTTTCCAATGCCACACTTTTGTCGTGCACGGCAGCCATTTTAGATGCCTTGACCAGACCCACTCTCTGCACGCTGTCGATTCTCAGCACGGCTCCCCACCCTCGCAAGCATCTCCCCGACGCACTGGTCACCCCGCTCTCTCTCTCATGCATGGGCCATATACTTCTCCCCATCTGCGCTGCTCTTCCCTGAGAATCACACCCTGTGCCCGCCCGACACCTCCCTTTCACCCTATTCACTACCGCACCCTCTGACACTCCTCTTCCTCTGTGTCCGATTGTCCAGGCCAGACCCAGGCTATCACCTAGCCCTGCGGATGTAGTTTATGGCCCCAGCTGTAGAGAATCCAGACATATCAACCCTCCCGATTCAGGCGTGAGACTACTGATTTCAGTGCTAGTCTCCCGCCTCCCGATTTCTGCAAGCAAAAACCCGGGGGCATATTACCAACAACTAGCGATAATTTTTGTCTCTAACTTGTTTAGAGACAAAAATTATCGCCGCACATCGGCGATTTTTATCGCAGATAAACCTTGCTATTAGCAAGGTTTATCGCAAATGCGATAAAAAACGGCCGCAATGCATGAATATCGCTGAAAAGTCAGCGATATTCATGTATTATCGAGCAAATGCTCTTAGCCATGTTATCCACCTCCCATTGGATAACATGGCTAAGAACTGCTCAGGTCAGGTGTTAGCTTTTGGAGATATTCGCGCTTAGCGCGAATATCTCCAAAAGTTGGTAATAGGAGATAGCGATGTTAGGGACTGTTTCCAGTCGGTAACATCTTGGCACGCCCACTTTGCATGTCATTAGTGATAAATATCACTGACATGCAAAGCGGGGCCCAAGATGGTCGCTATCTCCTTTTAGCTGTCACTAACTGGTGTTAGCGACAGCTTGGTAATAGGGAGATAATTTTATCTCCGCTTTCTTGGCTTTTAAAGCCAAAAAAGCAGAGATAAACCCCCTTGATAATATGCCCCACGATTCCTCGGGGGTTTCAGCTGACAGGGCTTGGTATTGTGTTACGTGGTAATTTTTCCAGGAAACGTCAGAGGGTCGATGCAGGGGTTCTAGAAGGGGTGATAAACCATTTAAGCCTCATGAACAAGCGCATGGTCTTTTAATGATCTGTGAAGTACTCTGGGCGGCGGTGTGTGTGTGTCATCTTTCAGGAGCGGGCGGGGGGGGGGGCACTGCCAGCAACTTCCAGGCCAGGCAGTGTTCAACACTTGCATCACCCTTTCTCTGCCTGCTATTGCGCTCCATGCTTCGGAAAGGTAAGAAAAAGAACGTGCATTTGAGTTTGAAATGTCAGATCCTGTAGCAGTACACTTGCAAAGCCCACACATGACAATAACCCGATTCAAGGCCCCATTCACCCGATTTTTTAAAAATATATAGCACTCCAACAAAGTGGGATTATAAAACTTTATTAACTTTTAAATATAACGAACGGAACAAAAACTGTAACAAACATTTAAACATTTTTGACAAAAAAAGCAACAATGGTCAGAAGCTGTCTTTTGTGCGAATAGTCCCAAGGCAGCACAACGTGCTGAGTTCTGGACGGCACCCAGGTGATGTCACCTGGGTGCCGCACTGGTTTTTGGGATCCTACAATGCAGCAAAGAAAAACAGCGTGGGGCGTCCCGGGTGGTGCGGAGGAGGCCTCGTCAGTAGCGGTCTGTTGTGCGAATAGTTCCAAGGCAGCAGAACGCGCTGAGATGTTGATGGCACCCAGGTGATGTCCAGTAAACTGCTGCACTGGTTTTGGTATCCTACAATGCTGCTCCGAAAATTGGCGTGGGGCGGCCCGGGGGGGGGCGTGGGGGAGGCGGCGTGAACGGGCCTCCCCAGGTGGCGGCCATCCAGCTTAGTTGCGCCCGCTCTTGCGGCTACAGCGTCTCGCTCACCATGTTGTTGAGTTGCTCCCACTCTTGCGGTGCAGCGATAGGCGGCTGCCACATGACTCTTAAAATGGCGGACGTCTCTTCGGTTTTGGGCCTGGTCCACTAAAATGGCCCTGGGACACCTTGGAACTCGGACGCTTGCCTGCTAGGGCTTGGGCTCCATTCTCGAAAGCGTCCCCTCAGCCGTGAAGATTCTACAAAAGTCTTGGGGGCCCTCGACTCCTGCAGGCTTCCGGTGGGGAGCGGCTGCCATGATTGCTCGCAGAATGACCACGACGGAGCCACGAGATGGTGGTGCTCTCATGCTGACGCCAGCTTCAGTCTGAATCATCCAGAAACAAGGTGGGGCTTTCATCGTTTGGGAAAAAACATTTTTCTAAACCAATGAAAAGTGTTATTTTTAGGTCATATGACCAAGCCTTCCATCTTTAGGAAACCAAAAGTAAAATGAACCAATGAAAAGTTTTATAAACAAGTCACATGACCTGTTATGCGGCATAGGGCTACAAAAAGCGTAGAAAATCCGTTGGCACGTGAGGCGGCGTCAGTAACGGACCGATGTGCGAATAGGCCGAAGGCAGCACAACGCGCCGAGTTACGGATGGCACCGAGTTAGTGTCCAGCAAGTTGCTGCACTGGTGTGGCTATCCTACAATGCTGCGCCGAAAGTCGGCGTGGGGCGCCCCGTTGGCCTGTGAGGTCGCATCAGTCAGTGGGGGCTGTGCGTCTCCCCCAAGATGGAGGCTCCTCGGCTGCAGTGCGGCGCCCCTTAGCGTTTCACTCGCCCTCCAACTGAGTTGCGTCCGCACTTGCGGCTACAGTAGGCCAAAGGCAGCACAACGTGCCGAGATCCGGATGGCACCGAGGTGGTGTCCAGCAAATTGCCGCACTGGTGTGGCCATCCTACAATGCTGCGCCGAAAGACGGCGTGTCCAGCTGAGTTGCGGTCACTCTTGCGGTACAGTGACTCGAACGTGCCGAGATCCGGATGGCACCGAGGTGGTGTCCAGCAAGTTGCCGCACTGGTGTGGCCATCCTACAATGCTGCGCCGAAAGACGGCGTGTCCAGCTGAGTTCCGGTCACTCTTGCGGTACAGTGACTCGAACGCGCCGAGATCCGGATGGCACCGAGGTGGTGTCCAGCAAGTTGCCGCACTGGTGTGGCCATCCTACAATGCTGCGCCGAAAGTCGGCGTGGGGTGCCCCGTTGGCTTATGAGGTGATGTCAGTAGTGGACCGATGTGTGAATAGGTCGGAACCAGCACAAGGCGCCAAGATCTGAATGGCAAGTCCTGGATGTTGAGTGCCATAGTTGAGAGTTCTGAGCAGTGCTTGTAAGACTATCTGAAGCTTATTTGCACCTGCTGCAGCTTCACTATTGCCTGAGGTGGTGTCCAGCAAATTGCCGCACTGGTGTGGCCATCCTACAATGCTGCGCCGAAAGACGGCGTGTTCAGCTGAGTTCCGGTCACTTTTGCGGTACAGTGACTCAAACGCGCCGAGATCCGGATGGCACCGAGGTTGTGTCCAGCAAATTGCCGCACTGGTGTGGCCATCCTACAATGCTGCGCCGAAAGTCGGTGTGGGGTGCCCCGTTGGCTTATGAGGTGATGTCAGTAGTGGACCGATGTGTGAATAGGTCGGAACCAGCACAAGGCGCCCTGCACTGTTGAGCCTTTTTCAATGCCTGTTTTTTGTTGTTTCCCCTCCATCAAAAACAAAACAAAAATATAAAACTGTGCAAAAATACAAAAAAATCAAAAAATGTTTAGAAAAGCAGTGCTTGTAAGACTGTCTGAAGCTTATTTGCACCTGCTGCAGCTTCACTATTGCCCTGGTGTGGCCAAAGATCGCCAATGACATAGGCGGCCGGCTCCCGAGGTCCGGCGGAACTTTTTTCCTTTTCCTTTTTGCTTCTTGTCCCACAATCCGTTTCATCTGAAGACATGACCAGGTCCCTGAATGTGTGCAGGGGGACGTTATTGATTGAATCAAAATGGCGGCTTGACACAAAGCTGACTCAAGCGTTGCTGTTGATGCTATACAGACAAAAATTGGTTTTCAGTTTGTACATTCTTCAGGATTTTTTTTTCCATCCAAGGCTGATTGAGAGTTTGTAGAAAAATGGCTTCATATTTTCCACATACTACTCTTCAACATTCTTCCTAAATGTAACAATGTGAGACTCACTAGGAGAACGGCTGTTTATGTTTCCTTTCAAAATTCTGCCAACAATATTTTCTGAATGGAAGACACCATCTTGTAGCATAAAGGGCCGAAAGGGGTTCTGGTCTGGCCGATGGTTGGTGGAGACATTTTGACTATATCTTGGACCTGCCCGGCCTCGCCCAAAATGGCGCCGGTATAAATGGGACTCGTAACTCATTGTTGTGTACTGGTTGAACAACCTTGATATCACGAGATATGAATGCAGTTTTGATGCTCATGGCGGGCGGGGACGAGAATTGATTGAATATTTTGACATCCCTATTGATATTAAGTTCTGATGTGTTATTGATTACTGTACTATTGAAAGTTCGAATTAACGTCACCCATGGTTTTTGCACGCAAATGTATATCTAGATAACTTTTTTGTAAGTGGCCCTGTCGTATTTTAATTACAAAATGTACGTCCACCGATTCCGCAACTGTTATACACCTTAGTTCTTGCAACCTAATGGCTCGTTCGTTACGTTCCTCTATAATGTAAATGTCTCCTCATCATATACGATTTCAGTTTGCTCCGTGGCCGGCCCACGTGGTTATAGGCCCGTATTTGTATACTGACATTTTCACAATAAAGGTTTTTAAAACAAAACATGGTAGTAGTATTTACATTGGTAAAGTTTTTACTTTTAGTCACTGTTTTCGAATTAGTAAAAGGCAAGTGAAATAAAGCAGTCCAATTACATGACGGATAAAAGGTATAATATGTAGGAACGCAGTAAAGATAAATGGTCAAGGGCAGTTGTGTTTTCCACTCCTGCAACATAAAGTGATCGATAAGAATCTGATAATCAGGCGTATCGGCGACTAAGACAGCAGGCCGAGTCTCTTTTACTCAACGGCTCCGTCATGGAACGAAGAAACGCCCTTTTTCTCGAAAAAGGAATATATTTTACTTGCAGGACAGTTGTAAATTTTCGGGGAAAGTACATTAGCCTGGAATATTATAACATATATGTTTTAAAAAAAAAAGTTCGAAATCAATAAAAAGCGTATTTTTTAGGTCATATGACCAAGCTTTTCATTATTAAAATAACAAAAGTAAAATGAACCAATAAAAAGTTTTATTAACAAGTCACATGACCTGTTATGCTTATGTTACGCGCTGCGCGCCGCGCCCCGAATTACTTCCGGGTGCGCTAACGCGGCGTGTCATATAACGCATTACGCGACAACGTAGGTCAAGAATATAGTCAAAATGTCTCCACCAACCAGCGTTCGGAACACAACCCCTTTCAGCAGTCCAAAAAGTTCTGTAAAATGACAACAGAGGGGACAGGCAACAAGAACCATCAGTCAAAGAGGGGAGGGCAAGTTCTTCTCTACCGGGTCATGTTGGGGCGCTACCGGAACTGATCGAATTGGTAGTCTACAGTGTTTCTGGATGTTTCAGACTAAAGCTGGCGTCAGCATGAGAGCACTACCATCTCGTAGGTCCGTCGTGGCCATTCCACGAGCAAACATGGTAGCCGCTCCCCACCAGAAGCCTGCGGGAGTCGGGGGCCCCCAAGACTTTTGTAGAATCTTCACGGCTGAGGGGACGCTTTCGAGAATGGGACCCAAGCCCTATCAGGGAAGCGTCCGAGTTCCAAGGTGTCCCAGGGCCATTTTAGTGGACCACGCCCAAATCTGAGGAGCCGGCCGCCATTTTGAGAGTCCTGTGGCAGTCGCTTATCGTTGCATCGCAAGAGCGGGAGCAACTCAACTACATGGTGAGCGAGACGCTGTAGTTGCAAGAGCGGGCGGTAAACAGCTGAATGGCGGAAGAGGCACAGTGTAGCAAAAGCGGGCGGAATGGCAACTAAAACGGTAAAGGGGCGCCCCACTACAGCGTGTCTTCAGGTCAAACGGATTGTGGGACAAGGTCCAGAATAGAAGAGTCATCAAAAGGCAAAAAGTTCCGCCGGACCCCGGGAGCCGGCCGCCTATGTCGGGGGCGATCTCAGGCTACACCGGTGCTATAAGACTTGGGGAGGGGGTCGGAGCCAAGCGTCTTCTCCGAGTCCATGGCCATCACACCGTCCCTAGGGGGCCTCCGTCAAGCGGTTTAGGAAGGTAACATATCACATTGTTTTCAAATGCAGTCAGGTCCACAAACGACACTCACTTACTTTGAGAATAGTGAAGCTGCAGTAGGTGGAAATAAGCTTCAGACAGTGTTACAAGCGCTGCTCAGAACTCTGAACTATGGCACCCAACATCCAGAACTTATGCCATTTGAGAATGGCAGTGACATTGAAGCAACTCAGGGACCAAAACCATTAACGTACTTTCACGTATGAAAATCTTACTTGGGGAGGGGGCAGGAGCGAAGCGCCCCCTCCCAGTCCGCGCCACCACACCGTATGTTGAAAATCTGAAGCCATCGTTCTACAAAGTCAACCAACCTTGGATGGAAAAATCTAGAAAAATGTACAAACTGAAATCCAGTTTTGGTCTGCATAGCATCAGTAGCAACGCTTGCTATCAGAGTGCATGAGTTTCATGCTCGATCGATTGAGCTAGCCGGATCGGGCAATAAAAAGTATAAAATAGTTATGTAAATAGTTATTTAATAAAATGTTTTACCCTGTTTCTTTGCTGGTGTGTTGTCTATATTTTTAATATTTGCATAGGGTTTGTCGTTATTTTGGGCGGGGTGGGTGACGGAGCCGAGCTGTCTTGCAGCCCTCATGGTGTGGAGCTCAGTTCATCTCACTATTTTCGTATTTCTCATGAAGGGTTGTTCCTAATATTTCTATTTTAGCGAGGTCAAAAAGAGATCCAATTAGTGGCCTACTGATTTTGCTTGATTACTTTTATTTTTTTACACGATTTTTCACGATTTTTCACTATCTGCAAAGACTAAACAGAGTATTGCGACTTTGTGCTTGTTTGTAAATAGAGAATGAACCAAAGAGAATCAATTGTAAAACAGTAAATGCTTGGATAACAATCAATCAAATGGAGAGACAAGCAGGCACGACGGATTACAACGGGGGTAAAGGCCTGCGTTAACTACTCTTCACTATCTGCAAAGAGAGAGTACTACTAAGAGAAAAGAGGGGAGGGGGGCAGCGTTCAAAGCACATCAGCGTGCATAAACATGAAAACGTTTTTACCTATCACGTACTTGACATTTTACAGCTTTTGATATTTGCTATTAAAAAACCAATGAAATTCACTGAAAAAACCATAGGTTATAGGCCATATATAGTTAGGAATTTGCATTTACAAAACCTTGAAAATTCAATGAAAAAACCATTGGTTATAGAACATATATAGTTAGGAATTTGCATTTACAAAACCTTATTTTACTCGCATAAAACCATTGAAATTCCATATATAGTTAGATGTGCTAACTATATATCGCGCACCCGCAATCCACTGCTGATGATGTCACATATTACATCATTCATGACATGGTCAGTGACATCACTGATGACATCACTGATGACATCTCAAATGACATCACTGATGACATCACTGATGACATCACTGATGACATCACTGATGACATCTCATTTGACATTACTGATCACATCACTGATGACATTATTCATATGATAATTTGATGAACCTCTTCAGACTCTAATATAACCTTAGATACAATCAGTGTAAACAGACAGTCATAGACTGTCACTCATCCGTGGAGTTACTCACACACCTAGTCAGTCATGCAAAGAATCATTCACACCTCCATTTCCTCAACTATACAGTTATACAAACTTTACTTATTCAAACATATACTAACACATATTTACTGTCTTATACAATCCCTGATACAAGTTCACAATGATCCATACAGCCACTCACACATTCACTGGCTCTTATGCACAGTTATTTATATATGTCAACTCTCACATGTACTGTGTTTTACGTATGTACTTACTTTGACATGTAGCACTGAGATATCCATTCACTCACCAATACACTCATACACACAG
This sequence comes from Lissotriton vulgaris, assembly GCF_964263255.1. Lineage (NCBI taxonomy): Eukaryota > Metazoa > Chordata > Amphibia > Caudata > Salamandridae > Lissotriton > Lissotriton vulgaris. Next base: position 124,037 of record NW_028240639.1, on the reverse strand, counting down.
TCAACCACCCATACAGCTGTTTCCACATGCACTTTTGAAACCATACATCTAGTGAATCAACTGCTCACACATCTATGCACAGAGTCATACACCTCCCAGCCACCCACACACACACTTAGTCTCCCATACAAATACTTGGGCAACCAATCAATAACCCATATAGTTAATCATATGGCTACTTATCAACACATGCAACAGTTTACAGAACAACAGACATAATGATGCACAAATTAAGACAGTTTAGTCACTAACCCATGCACTCAGTGAGACACATTTAATCACTCACTCATACAGTCAGTCATGCACCTACTAAATCCTTCATCCAGACACTTATACATCCACTCATTCTTCAATATGTAAGACATATTTTAACTTTACAGAAACATACAGTCACTGGATGTTGTCATCAGTGATGTCATCAGTGATGTCATTTGAGATGTCATCAGTGATGTCATCAGTGATGTCACTGACCATGTCATGAATGATGTAATATGTGACATCATCAGCAGTGGATTGGGGGTGCGCGATATATAGTTAGCGCATCTAACTATATATGGAATTTCAATGGTTTTATGCGAGTAAAATAAGGTTTTGTAAATGCAAATTCCTAACTATATATGTTCTATAACCAATGGTTTTTTCATTGAATATATATATATCTATGTTTGAGCAAGAGCTGTTGAGCTTTCGGAAGGGCACACACCGTTCTCTCGTGCCATCCAGCATTTCATGCCTCGCTGTGACTTGCTTGCTGTCCTCAGTAAAGTGCTTTAAAATCCGACGCGTTTTGAGGCAGCACGCCCCGTATTCATGGACTGCTTCATGGAGGGAGTGACATCTCTGTGTGAAAGGCGCATTAAAGTTGTTGCGCTGTATCCGCCCTGAGTGGGTGTGGTCTTCGAGTTGCACGCTATGCATGCTGGTTTTGGAAGTTCACATTTAACACAGAGTCAAAGTAAAACCTTAAGTAGGCTCAGTCCCCCTATTAGATTGTCTGCTTTCTAGCCTTAAGTAGGAGTAGAGGTTTTCAGCCAGCAAGTTGCATCTCCCTCGAGATTATGTGCTAATCAGGAAAGGAAGGTTCCCCTCCATAGCCGCTTCTCCTCCGACTGGTAGTCTTAATAGAAGCTGGTGCTCCTTCCCACGACCAGGGCAGCCGTGTAATTAATTGTTTGAGCAAGAGCCGTTGAGCTTTCGGAAGGGCACACACCGTTCTCTCGTGCCATCCAGCATTTCATGCCTCGCTGTGACTTGCTTGCTGTCCTCAGTAAAGTGCTTTAAAATCCGACGCGTTTCGAGGCAGCACGCCCCGTATTCATGGACTGCTTCATGGAGGGAGTGACATCTCTGTGTGAAAGGCGCATGAAAGTTGTTGCGCTGTATCCGCCCTGAGTGGGTGTGGTCTTCGAGTTGCACGCTATGCATGCTGGTTTTGGAAGTTCACATTTAACACAGAGTCAGAGACAGAGATGTCACTCCCTCCATGAAGCAGTCCATAAATACGGGGCGTGCTGCCTCGAAACGCGTCGGATTTTAAAGCACTTTACTGAGGACAGCAAGCAAGTCACAGCGAGGCATGAAATGCTGGATGGCACGAGAGAACGGTGTGTGCCCTTCCGAAAGCTCAACGGCTCTTGCTCAAACAATTAATTACACGGCTGCCCTGGTCGTGGGAAGGAGCACCAGCTTCTATTAAGACTACCAGTCGGAGGAGAAGCGGCTATGGAGGGGAACCTTCCTTTCCTGATTAGCACGTAATCTCGAGGGAGATGCAACTTGCTGGCTGAAAACCTCTACTCCTACTTAAGGATAGAAAGCAGACAATCTAATAGGGGGACTGAGCCTACTTAAGGTTTTACTTTGACTCTGTGTTAAATGTGAACTTCCAAAACCAGCATGCATAGCGTGCAACTCGAAGACCACACCCACTCAGGGCGGATGCAGCGCAACAACTTTAATGCGCCTTACACACAGAGATGTCACTCCCTCCATGAAGCAGTCCATGAATACGGGGCGTGCTGCCTCGAAACGCGTCGGATTTTAAAGCACATTACTGAGGACAGCAAGCAAGTCACAGCGAGGCATGAAATGCTGGATGGCACGAGAGAACGGTGTGTGCCCTTCCGAAAGCTCAACGGCTCTTGCTCAAACAATTAATTACACGGCTGCCCTGGTCGTGGGAAGGAGCACCAGTTTCTATTAAGACTACCAGTCAGAGGAGAAGCGGCTATGGAGGGGAACCTTCCTTTCCTGATTAGCACGTAATCTCGAGGCAGATGCAACTTGCTGGCTGAAAACCTCTACTCCTACTTAAGGATAGAAAGCAGACAATCTAATAGGGGGACTGAGCCTACTTAAGGTTTTACTTTGACTCTGTGTTAAATGTGAACTTCCAAAACCAGCATGCATAGCGTGCAACTCGAAGACCACACCCACTCAGGGCGGATACAGCGCAACAACTTTAATGCGCCTTTCACACAGAGATGTCACTCCCTCCATGAAGCAGTCCATGAATAAGGGGCGTGCTGCCTCGAAACGCGTCAGATTTTAAAGCACTTTACTGAGGACAGCAAGCAAGTCACAGCGAGGCATGAAATGCTGGATGGCACGAGAGAACGGTGTGTGCCCTTCCGAAAGCTCAACGGCTCTTGCTCAAACAATTAATTACACAGCTGCCCTGGTCGTGGGAAGGAGCACCAGCTTCTATTAAGACTACCAGTCGGAGGAGAAGCGGCTATGGAGGGGAACCTTCCTTTCCTGATTAGCACGTAATCTCGAGGGAGATGCAACTTGCTGGCTGAAAACCTCTACTCCTACTTAAGGATAGAAAGCAGACAATCTAATAGGGGGACTGAGCCTACTTAAGGTTTTACTTTGACTCTGTGTTAAATGTGAACTTCCAAAACCAGCATGCATAGCGTGCAACTCGAAGACCACACCCACTCAGGGCGGATACAGCGCAACAACTTTAATGCGCCTTTCACACAGAGATGTCACTCCCTCCATGAAGCAGTCCATGAATACGGGGCGTGCTGCCTCGAAACGCGTCGGATTTTAAAGCACTTTACTGAGGACAGCAAGCAAGTCACAGCCAGGCATGAAATGCTGGATGGCACGAGAGAACGGTGTGTGCCCTTCCGAAAGCTCAACGGCTCTTGCTCAAACAACATATATATATATATATATATATATATATATTACCTACTGGCGGTCGCCAGTAGGTAGTTATAGTTAGGATTATTTTCAATAGGAAAATCGCAACATTCTATTGGGAATAACTTTGGTGCCGGTTGAGGAATCTTCCTGAAATTTTCCTCAAATTTGCCCTGCGGTGCTCCGGTCCTTCCCGGAAAGTTTGGGGGGGATTCGTCAAGCGAGGGCCGAGATAAAAGGGGGGTCCCAAAACGTGTTTTCCCCATGTTAATTTCCATAGGGCGGTCGACCTCACTTTTAGGCCGAACGGCTGAATGGATTTCCACCAAACTTGGCAAAATTGTAGGGACTGGTAGCCCGATGTGCCTTTGCTATGTCTCAAGATATGTGCTCCAGTGGATTTTGAGTAATTTAGGTTCAAAAAAATATATATATCTATAAGCGCGCTCCGGTACACGCACCGGGGCGCGCACCAGCGCGCTACGCGAGTTCACGAGCGGAAAGCTGATTGGCTCTCGGGTGTCTGTAAACATTCCAAACAGTCCGGAGCGGCCGCCATCTTGTGTCTCGGTAGGATCAAGACACAAGAAGTTGCAAAAACAAAGGAGGAAATGAGCAAAAGGGGGCAGGGTAGACCCCCCTGACCCCCTAGGTTTGATGTGGGGGCCATAAAAGGGGGGGCACCGGGGAGCGTACCGGGGAGCGTACCATGGGGAAAAAGAATGACAGTTTTTAAAAAAGTAGCTGATTTAAAAAAAAAAATCTTTATGTTGTTTTTTTGTTTTTTTGATTTAAGTATCCACATGTAGGTACCAATGTAGAGACTTAAATTTGATGTACACCTTCTCCTCTGTAGATATCTTGCATGTTGTTATAGAAGTTATTGTGGTATATGGAATCCATACCATAGTCTGTCAGGAAAGCAGAAACAGATATTTTAAGGCATGCATTCACTGAGAAGGCGTAGGGGATCATGGGTAGTCTATCCTGCTCCCTTATGATGAAAAAGAGATGTAAAATACACATTGTAGATAATATAGTGGGAGAAAGGAAGTAACTATGAGCAAACTTACTATGTTACACAAAAAAGTTGCACAGTATACTATAAGTCTCACTTTATATTATAATCATTTTGGTAGCACTTCATGAATTACATATAAAAATGAATAATGTCTCAAACAATTTTAAATTATTAAATATACATTTATTGTTCTGATTTTTCAAAATTTAAAAGAACTTCTAACATTAGATCATCTGGAATCTCCTCATTTGAATCTTTGATTCTATTGTTTCAACACTGTCAAGTAATTGTTGGTCCAGAGACTGATCCATGAAGTCCAAGTCATCCATATCTTCCTCAGGATTGTTGTCAACAACAATTTTGAAAGAAATATTAATTTTGTCTTGTTGTCCTTCCATTTTCTTGCTGTAAATTGCATAAAAAATAAATATATCAGTAGAGTTAGGGCACTGTTGGGTTTAAGTTCAGACAGGTACTTTTGAGTTTTTAACAGTGAAGTTATCTTTGGGCAGTGTATGGTTTCAGGCAGGAAGTAGAACTATTAAAAAGTACATGTGATGAAGCCTAAGTAAATTCATAATTATACCAGAGAAGCCTAACTCAATCCATAACTATAACAGAGAAGCCTATCTCAATCTATAACTATTACAGAGGGACAGTATATAACTATCAGAAAACGTTTTCCCAAATTAACTTAAAGTGCACAACATAGTTCCCCTTCCAAATTAACAACTTACCTTTTTAAAGCAGTTGAAGTTTTCTGTGAAAATTCTTTTCAAATGTACCTCAAGTAGTATTAGTCAAAATGGCTGTGTTTCCCTCTCATTTTTCATATATATTCATGTACATAACCAATCAAATGTCAGCACATAAAAGTACAAAATGTAAGTAACATTTTAATTGGTTGTAAATTCCAACACTTTCATATGTGTTTTTGTCATGTAATTTACCTTAGGATATTTAGACAGGGCTACAGCCTAAATGGCTCAATGGAATACCACCAAATTTGGGAAAATGGTAGGGACTGCTATGTAGTAGGGCCTATTCTATATTTGGTGAAAGTGTCTCCAGTGGTTTTTATGTAAATTAACTTCCCACATTTTTTTGGGAGCGCTTACCGGTGGGCGCTCTGGTACGCGCACCAGCAGTGCTACGGGAGTCCGCCATTTTGTGTTTTGGTAGAATTGAGACACAAGATGGAGGACAAACAACGTTGGGAATGGGTAAAAGGGGTCACGGTAGACACCCCCTGACCCTCTAGGTTTTCTGAGGGGAGTTTAGGGGGTACATATATGGAAGAAAAAAAATTACATTTTCGCGGGGGGAGCACCGGGGAGCGTACCGGGGAGCGTACTTTGGTGAAAAATAGTGAAAAAAGTTAGAAAAAGATAATCATTTTGAGTGATCAGAGGTAGGGTAGCCCTGAAAAGAGATTTTGGGTTCTGTGGCTGATTTAGGTACCTACAAGTAGGTTCCAATGCACAGTCTTAAATTCAGGAGGAATATTCTATTCCCCTCATCTGAGAAGTGCACACCATCTCCTCTGTAGATATCTTGCATGTTGTAACGCAAGTTATTGTTGTATATTGAACCCATTCCATAGTCTCTCATAAAAGCAGAAGCAGATCTATTCACATGTTTCCGTGCTTTCTCAAATTGTGGACAAAATTGGTTGGACCACTTCCATTTCTGTCTTTGACATATATTGGAATATACCAAGGCAGTTTGTGGAAAAAGTGCCATCAATTGATCAAAGGTGTCCTTTAAAAGCATTTCCAGACCTACCCCAGTCAAAGTGCCCAAGTCATTTCCTCCACAGTACACAATTAAGAGGTCAGGGTGTGGCAAATGCAAAAAGGTTTTCACCAATGGTATCAATTGGTGACATTTCAATCCTCTCTGGCCAATCCATTTGATGTCTACATTTGGTAAATCAAGGTTGTGAAAATTTCTGATAGCTGCATACCTTTGAGCCCAGTGGATGTAGCTATGTCCAATATTCCAGACAGAATATATGGTGAGAGAACGTTCTGGTGCAGTCAGATGAAGTGTGGGAATGAAATGGCAGTTGGAACAGTAGGAGTTTACAAACAAATATTTGTGGAGTTTCACTGCTCTTGAATCACAAGGAATGATTGGTGGATTCAGATAGTTGAACACTAAAAGTTAGGGTGCATGGTTGTCTTTTGTGAAAGAAGCAATTTGAATGGTTAAGAAAAAGTCAATTAAAGAAAGATTTCACCGGATAAGCTGCTGTATTGAGAGGTCACAACCAGTGTCTTTAGTGGGACACTAAAGACATCCCTTTGGGCACACCTTTTCTCCTCTATGTACAAACAGAGGATTCCAAACACATGTTCCTTTTATTATATGCGTTCTTTTATTCTTGTTATTCTTCTTTCATTTTTCCTTTTGATACATTTATCATTATGATTTTTGTGAACAGTTTGTCATATTCATATCAGCGACACAATTGTGATTTAAATCCAATGCATTTCAGGCGTGTTTATCCCGCCCTTCGTCAGGGAATCAACACTACAAACAAAAAGTAAGAACCATGAGTAAATATACTGTGTATGCCTCCTATAAAACCAAACAGTGTCCAATTCGTCAACAAAAACGACAACTAAACCTATGTGTGTATTACCGATGTCACCAAAGAAACCTTATATGCCTGTGTCAACAACAACCGAGTTTTGTCTCACTGACAAGCACTTACGTGTCGCGCTTGTACCTGTTCTTAACTCATGTGCAGATCTAAATCAATGTTAAAAACGCTAAAAAGAAAAAACAAAATACCCGGTAAGACTCCTTGTTAGATATGGGATCATATCTTACAAGCGCAACGTTAACTCTAAACTCGCTTAGTAGTGGTGAAACGGACCTTCACTGCGGTGTAGCAGCGTTTTAATCGCCTTCTTCCCGCCAAACTTCCACAAACCTTCTGTTTACGCCGTTCGCCATATAAACAACCAACGAGCTCCGCCATAGGTTAATGTTCCGATCATGTGACCATGAAACTCAACGAGATACTGCCAACTCAAAAGACTGTGTTTCCAATCTAGTATTAGACGCGTGTGCCGAACGGTTACTACCATAAATTACTCTATGACCAGTCCTACTGTTCGGTGCAAAAACGAAGACAAAAAATTAATTAAAAGAGCATGTGAAGAACGAAAAACGGTACTCGGGGGTTCGAACCCCATCGTGTCATGGTGCCTAAAAAGAGATCACCAGTCTGATGTGCTATCTCTGTAGAGAGAAAAGTGTGGGTGATGTGAGGTGATGAGGTTGCACAGTTATTGCTGTTTTTTACTCAACAATTAGAAAATAAAAATTAAAAAATAACATAAGAGATATAACCTCGCAGGTTACCCGTTCAAGATTAAGGAACAAGAGGTCAAACATCCTTGCTGACTTCATTTGCAACATTGTAGAATAAACTTTTGAACCTGAGAGTTCAGTAAGGAGGGAGTTGCTAAGGTAACAGGTAGAAAGGTCTGAGGGGGGAAGGGTGTTGGTTTAAAAATAGTGAGGGAAGAGTTTTGATTGGTTGAAATAAGGCATATGTGTGTAGAATTAGAGGTTTTCTGTGCCAGTCATGGTTGCAGTGTCTTGAGTGCATACCTTTTGCTCTGCTAAAGAAAAATTGGTGTGTGTGTCTGACACTGTTCTCAATCTCCAAAAGCATTTGTAAAGGTAAGTAATGATTCATTTAATTTAGATAGAGACTTGTATGCTCTATGGAGAAGATTTTGAAGCAGATTGTGTTTTTTTAATGTTGCTTTATGTCATGTTTTTTGATAATGCTTGGTTAAAAGATTTTTATGCATAGAGGAATTGTCTTTTGTAAAATAGTAAGGTTTCAGTAGTGAAATTGTCTGCTTGTACATAGGACCTGTGCTGTGTTTCTTAAATGTGATGCGAAAAAACGATTTTGGTGCAAATGAATGGTTTTTACATTTTTGAGAAGGAATAAATAGTGTAGATGAGGTGATGCCTGTCCAGGGGTGTAGATGAGGTGAGGCCTGTTCACGGGTGCAGATGAGTTGAAGTCTGTTCAGGGTTGCAGATGAGGTGAGACTTGTACAGGGGTGCAGAGGAGGCGAGGCCTGTGTTCAAGAGTGTAGTGGGAGAGACGCCTGTCCTGGGGTGCAAAGGAGGTGAGGCCTGTGTCTAAGAATGCAGTAGGGGAGAGGCTTCATGAAGTCCAGTGCACTGCATTCTTAGACACAGGCCTCACCACCTCTGCTCCCCTGGACAGGCCTCACCTCCTCTGCGCTTCTGGAGAGGCCTCACCTCATCTGCACAATCTGCTTCCTAATCTGAGGAAACACAGGTGAAACGTGCAATCATGTACACAGTATCTAAACCCTGTGAATAATGTAAAACCAATTCATGTGCTATAAATCAATTTTTACATAACATTTAAAAAACAGAGCATAGGTCATATGTACAAGCATTTCAATACACTACTGAAACCTCACTTTTTTACAAAATACAATTTCTCTATGCACTAACATTTTTTTACCAAGTATTATCAAGAAATATGACACAAAGGAAGAATAAAAAAGCTTAATGTGCTTTCTAACCTGGTAAATAGATTTTGCTGCATAGAGGAATTGTATTATGTAAAAATGAGAAGTTTCACTAGTGACATGGAATGCTTGTACATAGGACCTGTGCTGTGTTTCTAAAATGTTATTTAAAAAACGATTTGGGGGTAAATGAATGGCTTTTATATTTTTGAGAAGGAATTAATAGTGTTTGCCTCTTTAAATAAATATATTTGAACCTTTTAGAATGATGTCACCTGCGTTACCTCAGATTAGGAAGCAGATTGAGGTTCTTTCTTGTTGGTTTTTGGCATGTTTTTTGGAAATGCTTGATATCAACATATGCAAGATAGAGGAATTGTCTTTTGTGAAATAGTGAGGTTTCAGTAGTAAAATTGTATGCTTGTACATAGGACCTGTGCTGTGTTTCTTAAATGTGATGCGAAAAACGATTTTGGTGCAAATGAATGGTTTTTACATTTTTAAGAAGGAATAAATAGTGTAGATGAGGTGAGGCCTGTCCAGGGGTGTAGATGAGGTGAGGCCTGTCCAGGGGTGCAGATGAGGTGAAGCCTGTTCAGGGTTGTAGATGAGGTGAGGCTTGTATAGGGGTGCAGAGGAGGTGAGGGCTGTGTTCAAGAGTGTAGTGGGAGAGAAGCCTGTCCAGGAGTGCAAAGGAGGTGAGGCCTGTGTCTTAGAGTGCAGTGGGGGAGAGGCTTTATGAAGTCCTGTCCATTACACTCTTGGACACAGGCCTCACCTCCTCTGTTCTCCTAGACAGGTATCACCTCATCTGCACTCCTGGTCAGGCCTCACCTCATCTGCACCCTGTCAAGGGGGCACAGAGGAGGTGAGGCTTACCCAAGGGTCAGAGGAGGTGAGTCTTGTCCATTGCACTATTGGACACAGTTCTCACCTCCTCTGCACCCCTGGATAGGCCTCACCTCATCTGCTCAATCTGTTTACTAATCTGAGGAAACACAGGTGACATGATTGTGAAATATGCTAATATATTTTTTTAATCATGCAGATACTATCTAATCTTTGTCAATAATGTAAAACCAATTCATGTGCCAGACATCTTTTTTTAAATAACATTAAAAAACAGAGTGCAGGTCATATGTACAAGTATTTTATTACACTACTGAAATGTCACTTATTTTCAAAATACAATTCCTTTATGCATCAACATTTCTTTACCAAGCATTATTATTATTTTTACATCCTGACTTTGTGTTACACTCTCTTACACTCTCTCTTTGACTTACTTTCTGTTACACCCTGTCTCTCATTTATTCCCTTTCTCTCTTTTTTTACAGCAATTTTTAAATCATACATTGTCTTACATCCTCTTCCTGGTTTACTCCATCTTAAAACATTTCTCTTTCTAACATTCTCTCCCTGTCTTACTCCCTATTACACCCTCTCTCCCTCATTCTGACTTTTTTATTCTCTTCCTTTCTTCCTGTTACATCCTCTGTCTGACCTATTTCTTGTTATATCCTCTGTCTTTTTTTACTTCCTCTTACACCCTCTCTCAAGCTTACTCTCTTTCTCCCTTTTACAGGTTCTCTCTGTTTAAGTCTCTTTTACATCCTCTTCCCTTCTAACACCCTCTCTCTGTCTTACACCCTCTTACACCCTTTTTCTGATTTACTCCTTTTCTCCCTTTTTTTGACTTACTTCCTCTCCCTATTACATCCTTTCTCTGTTTCACACCATATTATACACTCTCTCTGTCTTACTCCTTCTCTATGTTTTACTCCCTCTACCTGTTTCTTTGTCTGACTCTGTCTGTCTCTTTGTGTTACTCCGTTTAGCTGTTTTTCACTTTCTTACTCCTAGTTATATAGTTGCTGTGATATAAACTTAGATATGTTGTAAACTAGTGTTTATATCGTTTGCTTATTGTCATTCCTTTGTTGTTTGCTAATAGTGGTCTATAATGTGTTATTATTTTCTTTACCACAGATTGACATCAATAATTAAAAAGTAAGGAAATATGCCTTCAAGGCAGAGGAGAAGGAAAGATGCCATACGGAAAAAATCAAAAACAGGAACGAAATTAAAGCAGTCCCCTACAACAAGTACCTCAAAAAACACAAAAAAAGCTCCTGGTAAGACAACTAAGTCTTTTTTTCGGAATATATGTAGAGCAAAAAAAAATGTTAATGAGAATGAGAATATACAGAAGGAGAGAGCAAATTTGAAAAGGAAGGAGAGGCCCCCCAAAAGTGTTACTACTGGACCAGGAGAGAACAGTATGTATAGTAATAGAAGACAAAATCAATTTAGGGACATTCGTGGACGAATGTTTCGCAATAGGGTAGTTTTAAATTTGTTAAAAAATATGAAGAAAGGTAAACAAAGACCTGCTTTCTACAAGAAAAAGAAAAGTGTAGAGAAGATTGTTGATCAGGCTTTCGAAGTTAAGAAAAAATTATTTATTTTAGTAATCAATAGAATTAGGATACTTAACAAGGCAATTGATGTTTTCAAATCAAACTGTAGATGGAGAAGAATAATTAATCGGACTAATTTTTGTGAAGTATTTTCTGGAGAATGGATGCATAGTTCAAGTTCTGAGCCATTTTTTAATGAGGAGAGTTACTTCTAGGACAATGATTTGGTGCATGCAGTTGACACCAGTGGTTGAGCATATGAGGTGAAAGACGATTGTCCGATGGAAAAAGAGAAACTTGTGTCTAGAGATGCTGAAGAGGTGTTAGCTGATGAAGTTTTAGGGAGACGTACTAAGGGTCCAGTGTACACATGGAAGTGTAGTAGTATTTGTAGTGTGCGACAGGATTCAATCGATTTGCTCCATAATTTCTTACGTACATATAGTAAGAAAAGTGTAAAACAGAAAATGAAGATGTTGCAAGAGTTAGATCCTTGCAAAGTGAGAGAAAACACAGGTTAGCATGGGCATTCACTGGCTTGTCTTTCTAGAAAAGTATGTCAGAGTGTTTTTCATCATTTTAGGATGTTAGCAGTGCATCATAATAAAGTGAGGAAATTAGTGAGAAGGTTGTATTATGCAAAAAGTCCAGCACTTAAGCTTAAACAGTTAAACAGTGCTCTTTTGCATGGATCTGAATTAGATGTGAAGAGCATTTGTGAAGAAATTGAGTTTTGTTATTTTGGGGACAAAGAGGACAGTGTAGAAATGGATATAGTAATAGATGGTAATGTGGAAGGCAATGTACAGATTTTAGGTACAGAAAAGTTTGACGAGGAAATTACCAAGTTTAAGGTGAAATCAAGTGAAAGGCCTAATTTTACTTGTGTGTGTTGTCGACGGACTCATTATAAGATTCAGACTAGGTTAGTTGATTTATATGCAAAAAGTGAAATGGAAAACAATAGTGAATGGAAGGATTTTGTAACTTATTTGTTGGTGGAGAATTCTTTTGATTTGAGTTCTGATCAGCGTATTTGTAATCATTGTTTTAAAAAATTTAATGAAAACAAAATGCCTGCTAGAGCTGTTCATAATAATCTTCAGTTGGTAAATATTCCTTCTGAATTGATGGATTTAAATACTTATGAATCTATTTTGATTCAATGTGTCCATCCTTTTCAGGCTATTGTTCGCATGGAGCCTAAGATAGGGAAATTGCCTCCTTCAGATTTACAAAGAGGATTAAAGGGAAGAGTTGTTTATTTGCCTCTAGATGTGAAGAAAAATATTGATACAATTGGTGTAGAAAAAGTGGAAGAGGAACCTCTGGTTATTCTAGTTAATGGGGTTCCGACAAAGAGTAAGAAAATCTGGCAAGATTTAGTGGATGTTAGGAAAGTCAAAAAGACAACGTTGTATTTGGTCAAAAACAATGAGTACTACAAACATGTATGTGTTGGAGCAGAGGAAACAGCTACAGAAGAAGACAGTGATTGTTCAGTAGGCCAAATTGAAAAAGTTGATGTGTCTAGAAGTGAAGAAATATATGAACATTATACTGTTCATCCTTTGCATTCCAAAGAAGTAATGGGGAATGCAATTGACTTGTTTCAAATGAAAGCAGCAAAAGGAAGTCCCATTAGTGTATGGGAAGAAAGTTTGGAAGCTCGTTGTTTTCCACAGTTATTTCCAACAGGTCGAGGTGGACGATATGACGATCGACCAGTTCAAATTCCTGCAGCTGAATACCGGACTTTAAGATTATATGCTGAAGATCCAAGGTTTCGTCAATGCATTCCGTATTTGTTTCATCTACTGTATGAAAGTGACTTGTCTGGGCTTTCTTATGCAGTGAACCATATACTGAAAAGTGGAGCACATCTGCAAAATGTTTTGGCGAGGGACTTTATGGAGAAAGTCAATCTGCAAGACAGTATTTTGGAATCTCAGCTAATCAATCTCATGGCATATCAGCGTGGTACAAACGAGTATTGGTTCCGTCGTCATGGGAAATTGAAATGTATGCTAAGAAACTTAGGAGCTCCTACATGGTTCCTCACTCTTAGCTGTGCTGAGTATGCATGGGACGATTTACTTCAATTTCTACGAGAGGCAAATGGAAACATACAAAATATAGAATTCAAAACACCTGGAGAACTGTGTTATTTAGATCCAGTGAATGTATGCAGATATTTCAATCATAGATTTGAAGCTATGATGAATTTTATTACCAACGAAAAAAATCCTCCCCTTGGAGAGGTTTTGGAATTCTTTTGGAGGAAGTAGTATCAAGCGAGAGGTGCTCCTCACATACATATGTTGTTATGGATTAAAGATGCACCCAAATTTGGAACTGATTCGGATGACACAGTGATGAGTTTTATTGAAGAGTATTCAACTTGTGCTGTTCTGAAAACTACTGAAGAAAACAATTTAAGGCAACAAGTTTTACGCTTTCAATCCCATCGTTGTGGAAAGCACTGTCATCGAAAATTTAGAAACAAGGACAAGTTCTACACAAAATGTCGTTTCGCGTTTCCACGACCAGTGATTTCTAAAGGAAGAGTAAATAATTTGATGTGTTCTCTGCGACATACTGTGACGAGGAAATCACCAAAAAATACATACAATTTAAAAAGAAACGAAGAGTCCAAGTATTTTAACGACTACAACCCAGTGATTTTGTCCGTGTGGAATGCTAACATGGATATTCAGTTCGTTGCTGACAACTCTATTGCTGTGGCTCGATATGTGACGTCTTATATCACAAAAAATGAAAGACAGAACTGAACGAAATGTGGGAGGACATTTCACATGAAAAGAGTATAAGTAAAAAATAATACAGTTTCAGTCTGAAGATGTTGTCGCATCGAGAACTTGGAGCATATGAATGTTCTGATCGGTTATCATCAGCTAGTCTCTATGTCAAATCTAGAACAATCATTTGGGTGAGTCTAGGTCTTGCTGCAACACAAAACCGAGTTTTGAAATCTGTACAAGAAATTGAGTATTTGGCGGAGAAAGAACCAAACAGTACAGATATTTTGAAGACAAACATGTTGGATACATACTATCCAAATAGAAGTACTCACCTTGAGAACACTTGTTTGTATGAAGTTCTGCAAAACTATAGTTATAAGAGGAACTTCACAGAAGATATCAATAATGGAAAATATGCTGTCATTGGAACTGAAGGATGTCTATTGAAGCAGAGAAAAGGCCTTTTGAATAATCATCGAAAATTGAGTTGTGAATCTCCAGACAAAAGAGAATTTTACTATTTAGCTCTTTTGCAACTCTTTAAGCCATGGCGTACAGAAGAGGACCTACTTGGAGATTTTCTCTGTTACGAAGATTCTTTTAATGCAACCAAGGATACCATAGAATGTCCTATTTTTCCAAATTATCTGCAAATGGTAAACGAAGAAATAGAGCAAGAAGCCACAATTGCTGAAGAGATTGCTAGAGACAGTTCTCAAGACAGTCAGAGTTCTACTTCATTGAGTCAGGATCCACTAGGAGGACCAATTATCCAAAATGAAGCTGCCACTGCCATGGATGAGGTGGAATAAGCAATGGAACAAGCTCAAGAGGATGTAGTTAACTTAGAAGATTTGGTAAAGCAACTAAACGTTGAGCAGAAAAAGATATATGACGAAGTCACAGAACAGATTGAACATGGATTCAGACATGAGAAAAAAGAGTGCTCATCTACATCATTTAAGCCTGTCCGACTGTACGTAAGTGGAGAAGCGGGAACAGGAAAACGTTTTCTGATTAAAGCAATTGCAACTTATCTGCAGAAAAGGACTGAATCACCGCTATCTTGTGTTGTAACCGCTCCAACTGGACTGGCAGCACATAACATTAAAGGGATTACTCTACATCGTTTACTGATGCTGCCAGTTGAGCATGATAATAAATTGCATTACAACAAGCTATCTGGAGATGCGTGTTCTGAAGTTTCCAGAGTCCTGAAGAAAATGAAACTTCTTATCATTGATGAAGTAAGCATGGTCTCAAATCTAATGCTTGCTTTTGTGCATTTAGGAATGCAAGAAATTCTTAGAACAGAGTATGATGTGTTACATACTCACACATGCAAAAAAACTATCAAACATGCATTTATTTGCATATACAACTATACACACACTACCACCTTACTTCTAAGGAAACTTACACATACTTACTCTCTTAAAAAATCACTTAAAGAAACACATACTTATTTAAACAGGAACTCTTACAATCTCTCACTCTCACATATACTCACTTATATACATCAATACTCACATATGCTAGATTAAAACATATGTAGTTACTGATAAAGACACTAGTGAGACAGTCATTCACTCACTAACACACACATATATATAACACACACATAAGTTTCCTTAGAAGTAAGGTGGTAGTGTGTGTATAGCTGTATATGCAAATAAATTGATGTTCAATAGTTTATTTGCATGTGTGAGTATGTGTGTGAGTAACTTTTGGATGACTGTCGGTGTGTAACAGGATGTATAGGTGTATCACTACATATGATGAGTGAAAATATGTATGAGTGACTATATAGAACTGTTGGTGAATGAGTCGATGTGTATAGAGATGGTGGAATTACTGAATTTGTTGTTGTAACTGGTATGGTATCTCCATTTTTTAGAAAATGTTAGTTCTATTTTTGAATATGTGTTTCAAGGGTTACATTACACTGAAAGGAGGTCTGTCACTCTGTCACAAGGATGGTGTCATCAGTGATGTCATGAGTGATGTCACTGACCATGTCATGAGTGATGTAATATGTGACGTCATCAGCAGTGCATTGCAGGCGCGCTTGTTATAGTGAGTCCAACTAACTATAACGTGGGAATTTCAATGGTTTTATGTCAGTAAAATTTCCAGCTAACTATAACTGGTGTGAAACCTATGGTTTTTTCAGTGAATTTAATAGGTTTTTTAAATGCTAATTCCTAACTATAACGAGTGTCAAACCTGTGTTTTTTTCAGTGAATTTAAAAGGTTTTTTAAATGCTAATTCCTTACTATAACGAGTTTCTAATGTGCAAGTTTTTAAGGGAATTATTAAGTTTTTTTAATAGCTGTTTTTTATAAATATTAATTATTATATTTTTAATTTTTCAATGTATTTTTCCTGTAGTTACAAAAAACACCCGTATAACACAACAGCTCTTTTCAGAGCTACCCTACCTCTAAGCACTCTAATTTATTTTTTACACTGTTTTCCCCGTGGTGCGCTCAGGGTGCGCATACCGGGAAGCGTACATTGTAACGCACCCAGCGCATACCCCGTGAATTAAAAAAAAAAAAAATTATTTTGCCTTTCGGGGTCCTTTTAGGCCCCCCTCAGAAAACCTAGGGGGTCAGGTGGTGTCTACCCTGCCCCCTTTTAATCATTTCCCACTTTTTTTTCACCTCATGTGTCTCGATTTTACCGAGACACAAGATGGCAGACTCTCTGGAGTGTTTAGAATGTTGTCAGACACCCAAGAGCCAATCAGCTTTCCGCTTGCGCACTTCCGTGTCGCGCCGGGTGCGCTCCTCGGTACACGTACTGGTAAGCGCTGGAAGCGCGCATATAGATATATATGTGTTTTTTAACCTAATTTTCGTAAAAACCACTGGAGCAATTTTCACCAAATATGGAAAAGGCACTTCTGCGTACCAGTCCCTACAATTTTGCAAAGTTTGGTGTAATTCCATTCTGCGGTTCGGGCTGTAGCCTTGTCTATTTGTCCTATGAAATTAACATGGGGAAAACATGATTTGGGATCCCCCTTTTTTCTCTGCCCCCGCTTGACAAATCGACCCGAAACTTCCGGGGAAGAAGCAGAGCAGAGCTGGCCTAAATTCTGGAAAATTACACGCAAATTCCTCCACCGGCGCCAAAGTTATTTCCAATAGAATGTTGCGGATTTCCTATGGTAGCTAGGTCCTAACTATAACTACCTACTGGCGACTGCCAGTAGGTAATATATATATATATATATATATATATATATATCTCTACCATATGGCTCTCTCCTTTCCCGTGCGGGCGCTGCAAAATGTGGTCGCGTCACTCCCACAGTTGAGCCCAACTGTTATATAATCCAACAAGCTTCCCCACCTCGAGGGAAGCAATGGAGTCGCAATTCAAAAGTAGATAAAATAATAAAGAAGACAAAGAGAATGTCTGCGGTTTCTGATTCCACTTTCTGATTCACTTCTCGCTATTTGGGTACTTCTGGTTGAGAATTCTGAAAGCTGAAAATAACAATACTTAATTTTCTCAAATCGTTATTATTCTGTTCTTAAATTGTACCATATATTCTAGTTCACCTACCAGTATGACCTTAGACCTTAGTATCTCTTCTATTGTCTTCACAACCTTCTTTCGTTTATAATGTTAATTTATTCTGTCTGTGGTTAACAAAGAATGCACACAAGTATTTAAAAAAAAAAAAAATATATATATATATATCTATATATAGATATATCTATATATATATATATAGATATATATATATATATATATATAAATTACCTACTGGCGGTCGCCAGTAGGTAGTTATAGTTAGGACCTAGTTTCCATAGGAAATCCTCAACATTCTATTTGGAATAACTTTGGCCCTGGTTGAAGAATCTTAGCGAATTTCTCAAAGAAGATGGCTCGGTCCGCTGCGCTCCTTCCCTAAAAGTTTGGGGGGGATTGGTCAAGTGGGGGCTGAGATAAAAGGGGGGTCCCAAAACGTGTTTTCTCCATGTTATTTTCCATAGGACCTTTAGACTCGGCTACAGGTCGAACGGGTGAATGGATTTATAAGAAATTTGGCAAAACTGTACAGTCTGGCTCGCAGATTACGCTTTTTTTGGAATGGTGTAAATCCGTTCAGTAGTTGCTGAGGAAATTAAAGTTAAAGTCAATTATATATCTATACGCGCGCACACGTGCGCGCACCCAAACGGCTGCGCGCGCGAGCGGAATTTTGCTGCGTGACGTCTGTTAAAGTTCGATTCGAAGGAAATCAGGAAGTGTTGACCGCCATTTTGTCATTGCGAGTAAATATATTGTTGATTTCAAAGCGTTGGAATATGGAAAGGGGAGAAGGTAGAGATTGTTTTGCTGCGTAGGTTTTCTCAGGGTGTGCAGTAAGGCCCTTAAAGGCGAAAATATATATATATATTTTTTTTTAAAGTTGCGTGGTTACAAGAGTGTGAAAATGGAGATAAATCAGAAGTTTGAGTGCTTAGATATAAGGTGGCTCTGAAAAGAGCCATTGTGTTAATTGAGTGTTTTCTGCATTTATAAGTAATATGGCCGCGATACCCGCCACCCCCTCTCAACACACTCCCCAAGGATGGGAAACCGGAAACAGTTCTTGAACTTTTGGAAGGCGGGAAGGGAGTTACCCTTCCCGGCCGTATTTATTAAAATATGAAACAAAATTAAAACATTAAAATAACAGTTTCATATTATGTACAATTTCATTACCACATTGCGATGTTTGGCTAACCTTAACATATTCTCTAATACAAAGGTTCTCCTAGCCGAACTAACATCCTACAAACATTAACTTGAAATTTTGAAATTGTACATCCTAACGTTTAAGGGTCAACGGCAAGGTCGTAACCGGTGTCAAGATTCCTAAACCCGAAAATCCCCCTCACTTGTGAGGGGCGACCGCACAGAGGTGTACCTCAAGTGCAACTACCAATTTCCCTTGACTTGACGGGGGCCCCAATAAACTCGACGCCACTTAAAGGTCGTTCGAGGACTCGTGTGAGGTATCTAGAAGGTAGCGTAGACCCCCTCCCACACCCCACACAACTTACCACATCTGCCGTCGCAGATATCCTGGCCCCGGGAAATTCCCCAGGAGGGGGCTGTAGCCCCTCCTACCCAGAAAGGGGCCTTGACCGCCTTTCCTTTCCTTTCGGCGTCCCATCCTTAGAAGGGACCGCCTACCCGTTGAGGGGCCAATGGCCACCTCCCTCGAGCGCTCCCATCCGTAATGGGTGACGCCCACTCATAGGGATCTACCAATTAGTGCTCACCGATCATGACCTTACCGCCCGACCAAAAAATAAATACGACAATTTAACTAAATTACTCTATTACAAACAACCATAAACCATTTCACGTAAGATTACTGATCAATGCCTAGTGCATAAACCATTTCGCGAATTACTTTATTTGTAGAACATATTGTAGCTGACCATTCTTTATTGCATACTAAAAATAACACGACAGTCACCATAACCTGCAAGAAATAGAATTACCATATCAAAACTTTATTCAACTCCACTGGCTGTCCTCAGGGGCTGGTGGGTGGGTTCAAAATTGGCTCTTCGTTCCGTCTCGAGCTCACGTGCAGCGAGGGGGTGCAGCTTCAGAGCACAGGAACAAGAGGATGCGTTCTTAGCTTGTTGCTCCTTTTATCCGTCTTCAGGGCGGGCGTAAACCCGCCCCTGCCTGCCCTTAGGGCGTGGCCAGCCTCGTCAGTGTCTAGGCCAGCCCACTCGAGGGCGGGAAACAGCGCGCCCCGGCTACGCCGCTTCGGGCATACCAGCCGAGGCTCGCCTCCCGCCCACAAAATGGCTTCCCGGGGGGCTCGAGGTACTCGGCCATACGTTCGGGGGGACCGATTGGTCGCCCCTTTCCATATGGCCGCGATACCCCCCACCCCCTCTCAACACACTCCCCAAGGATGGGAAACCTGAAACAGTTCTTGAACTTTTGGAAGGCGGGAAGGGAGTTACCCTTCCCGGCCGTATTTATTAAAATATGAAACAAAATTAAAACATTAAAATAACAGTTTCATATTATGTACAATTTCATTACCACATTGCGATGTTTGGCTAACCTTAACATATTCTCTAATACAAAGGTTCTCCTAGCCGAACTAACATCCTACAAACATTAACTTGAAATTTTGAAATTGTACATCCTAACATTTAAGGGCCAACGGCAAGGTCGTAACCGGTGTCAAGATCCCTAAACCCGAAAATCCCCCTCACTTGTCGGGGCGACCGCACAGAGGTGTACCTCAAGTGCAACTACCAATTTCCCTTGACTTGACGGGGGCCCCAATAAACTCGACGCCACTTAAAGGTCGTTCGAGGACTCGTGTGAGGTATCTAGAAGGTAGCGTAGACCCCCTCCCACACCCCACACAACTTACCACATCTGCCGTCGCAGATATCCTGGCCCCGGGAAATTCCCCAGGAGGGGGCTGTAGCCCCTCCTACCCAGGAAGGGGCCTTGACCGCCTTTCCTTTCCTTTCGGCGTCCCATCCTTAGAAGGGACCGCCTACCCGTTGAGGGGCCAATGGCCACCTCCCTCGAGCGCTCCCATCCGTAATGGGTGACGCCCACTCATAGGTATCTACCGATTAGTGCTCACCGATCATGACCTTACCGCCACAGGCCGGATAGTTGACCGGCTATCCGGACCCCCCACACACTCCTACCTAAAGGTCATGTCTTAAAGTCCCCAGCCAAGCTATCAGGTCTCCTATGAGTAACTCGTTCCCCACCCGGGACAAATGAACACCATCACCCAAATACATACTGTCCCCTTTAATACAACCATGCGAAATAGAATGCAGTGTACTTGAACGAAACAATCGACTCACTTTATTATTAATCTTCCTTACTGAATGATTCAGAGCAGAAACTGAAAGAGCCCCCCGCCACACTTTTCGCGGGATCATACTGGACCATGCGATTGTGCACCCTGGAACTCTTCTTGCTAACCAACTTACAGTGGAAAGCATTGCCTCAAGAAGTAGTCGTCTACCAGTGGACACCAAATCGTTGCCCCCAAGATGTACTATGACTATAGCCGGCGGTGACCTCGTCCGCCCTAACAAACCCTCAAAAAATGATTGAAACTGGTCAATACAGAGCCCGCCCTTTCCGTAGAAGGACACACTGTACCCGTATTCCCCAGCCACGTGAATCATGTCACCTGCTTTGAATACGTCCGCGGCACGCCTCACGTATGAGTGGCCCACGACCCACACCTCCTTTTTCACAGCCGGTGATGTCTGACCGCTGACCCGGTGTTGGGTCGACTGCACAGTCCGCCCCGCCTCGTAGGCTTGCGCAACTGAAAACCAAACAAAAACAAGAAGCGTGAGTACATCATTACAGCTTCACAACATGTGCAACCGCACATACCTTTTATAACAGTTCGAGGACCAACGCCCCACACGTTTAACTTGTTCGACATTCAGACCCCTGGCTGTAGCCTCTGTAGCAGCCCCTATCCGAAAGGAATGGGTCCCAAACTCGCCGGGGTTCAAGCCCGCAGCGGAAATTGACATCGCAAGCACCCGCTGAAACTGAAACCTCGTCAGTGGGGTGGTGTCAGCGTGTCTCAACAAGGTCCCCCCCCATGATGCCACCCTTTGCGCTAAATATTCCTCTACGCAACTTACCGGGCACATGGAGGACCCGGGAATCCTTTGTATGAGTATGCAGTCCCCCATCGCACCCTGGTCGGTCTTGGACTTGACAAAGGAGATGGACATTGTCTCCCTTCTGACCTGAACGTGCTCTCGGCACAGTCCCCCCGCCACATCCCGCTTGTTCCTCGCCACTAGTTCGCTTACCCGCATAGCCCCATGGAATGCCAGCGTAAAAGCGGCTCGGAATAACACTGTTTCATACTGGGATGAACATGTTGAAGGGAGTACAGATAATAACAGGACCAGCCTATCCAGACCTATCGGGCGCCTTTCATCTACTCTGCGACCCTCAAGGCGTTGCCACCCACGTAGTGCTTTTTGTACAACGAAAGATGCTGTCGGGTCCTGGATCCCATGAGCCCTTGCCACAAAGGAAATGGCTGCCCGATGCCTCTGGGCAGTAGCCACCGATTTGCCTGCCTGATGTAAAGACAGCAGGAAATTTACTACCCACTCCTCCTGGCCCCAAAGCTCCCCTCCAGCAGTCCCCAAAAAGGCTAAATAGGAACGGAACGCCCCTTCATATGCCTTCCTTGTCCTGGGTGCTAAACTCTTTCCCACGAGGTTTCGTAATTCGGGGCACCGAGAGACCAGAGAGCTTCGGGAAAGGGTGCCGCCATCGGGTCCGCTGTGGGCAGAAAACCCCAGAAGGCCTGCATACGGAAACGAGAAAGCGCATCAGCCGCTTGGTTCATCACCCCCGGCACATGTCTTGCCTTAAATAGGACATTCAATTGCATACACAACAAGACAATTTCTTTCAGCAGTCTCAGGATCCATTTGCATCGTGCCGCCTGGCTATTGATACACTCAACCACGGTCATGTTATCAGACCAGAATACCACAGAGTGATCTCTAAACCCCTCAGGCCAAGATTTCAGGGCCACCAGAATGGGGAACAATTCAAGAAAAGCAATGTTACTCGTCAACCCATCCTCATGCCACCATGACGGCCATCTTTGAGCCGACCATTGTGTGCCAAAGATGGCACCAAAGCCAATGCTCCCTGCCGAATCCGTCCACAGCCCCAGCTCCTCGGAGGACACCGCCGGTTTATTCCAGACAACTCGACCATTGAACTCCGCCAGAAATGCCAACCAAATGCGCATGTCCTGGAGAACCTCGGCCGAGAGCCTCATGCGATGGTGACCCTCCTTCAGGCCGCCCATGGCCTGAGCGATCGAGCGGGAAAAGGGGCGAGCCATCGGTATTACTCTCAGGGCAAAATTCAGCTGTCCCACCAATTGTTGTAATTGCAGCAACTTAACCTTAGACTGACTAAAACACGTCTCCAGGGATGCCCTGAACCTAAGCACTTTTTCTCTTGGTAAACGAAAACAACCTTCCTCCGAGTCGAGCTCGATCCCCAGAAACTCGAGGCACGTCGAAGGACCCACTGTCTTACCTGGTGCCAATGGCACGCCAAAATGGTTCATTAAGACACAAAATTCATTCAAAGCCTGACCACATTCCGGATCCCCGGCTGCCCCTAGAAACAAAAAATCATCGAGATAATGCATAACCTGATGAAACCCCATCTTCCTTGTGAAGACCCATTGCAGGAAACAACTGAACTGCTCGAAATAGGAACAAGATATAGAGCACCCCATTGGCATACATCTATCCATGTAATAGTGACCCTGAAACATGAAACCAAGAAGACGCTGATCGTCTGGGTGTACCGGGAGCAACCGGAATGCTGATTCGATATCAGATTTCGCCATCAGCGCACCGGGCCCTAGGCGATTCAAAATGGCTACGGCCTCATCGAAAGATGCATACCGTACTGAACACACTGCCGGGTCTATCGCATCGTTTACGGAACACCCACGTGGGGCTGATAAATTATGTATCAACCGAAACTCACCCGGGTCCTTCTTGGGGACCACCCCTAAGGGGGAACAAACAAAGTTAGCGACCGGTGGCACATGAAACGGACCGGCGACTCGACCTCGAGCCACCTCTTTCAAAATCTTCTCCCGTACCACGGTCGTGTGCTGCAATACCGATATTTGGTTTTTACATTTCGCTAAACCGTGAAACTCCCCCACTGGGATGCGGAAACCATATGAAAACCCGTTCCGCAACACCCCAGCGGAAGCGTGGTCCGGGTATTCGCTGAGCCAAGGTATCATTGCCATGGTATCAATTGGAGTAGGTAAAGGCGCCCCTCGGACTATTTTAGACCTGTTTGGCGCCTCCTCTACCCCCGTTATCACCCGTTTTGGCTCTACACATGGACTCAGGATGGGACGCTTGCCCACACCCGCTACATTCGTGCCTGAATTTACATGACCCCTGAGGCCTCGTACATTTTCCCCTGTTAAAGTTCCAGCAACTCCCTTTTTTACCTGTGGTGCCGTTCGGCCTGGACTGGTATTCGTTACTCGCGCCTGATCGAAAGGAGGACCCAGAATATGGGCGGGAGGACTCCCCCACACTACTCCCTACTAATGGCAAATTCAACATACCAGTCTCTGACATTTTTGACCATGACACAGAATCGTAACAATCCCAAGTTAAGTTTCTATCATGTTCTTTCGCTTTCCTGAAAATATTATCGTAACAGAACCATTGATTGCCCCCATGTGACACGGAATACCCCATGATACGTGACTGATAAATCGGCAATTCAGACAGTAACTCGGGCTTACGTTCGCCCAGGATGGATGTAAAAATCCCCCACGCCTTGCCCCAATTGCCAATGTTCTCATTTACCTTGAAGGCGGCCATCTTTGCGCGCCAAACACTCGGATGCATGAGCTCCTTTTGGCTCTTCACATATTCCATCTCATAATGATCGGTAAGTAACGAGAAGATGTTTACATATTCATCTGCCCATATCTTTTCCTTAATAGCTAGAGGGACATGTTGACCCAACTTTTCCCGTCTTGACGGGGCAGACTCATCCCTCGCAATCGGCAATGGCCGCTTACCTGAACCGGAAGCTGTATCTGCGGCTGAGCCTGTCCCAGGTGGTTTTCCTACTGCCGCAGCCGGCGTGATAACTGGCGATGCTGCCTTCGCCGCCTCCCTCGTTTCACACAGTTGCCTCACCAACACTCGTGCGTCGTCAGCCGTGGTGCCCGAATCTTTACCCAACCACGCTGCTAATTGTGCTGCCAGCTCGGGCGGCATATCCTCCCCGGACACGGGGGTGACCACCACGGGAATCGGATTCCCCTCTGCCAGCACCGGAGTTGGCTCTTCGAGTGGGGTACAGGGAACCGGGATGTCCCCTCCAGCTGCTCCCCTTCTGGGCCTCTTGCCTTTTCCTCCCGGAGCTGCTCCGACCAACAGACGTTTCGGCCCCTCTTCCCCATCTTTCTCCGCCATTCGCTTCTTCAGGTCGGTCACCTCCTTCATAAGAACTCGCAGCATCTGGTCGGTAGTCATTCGCTTTCCGACTTTCTTAGGCATTCTCCGACCGAATATCTGTAAGACAAAGAAGAAAGATTACCACGTTCAAAATTGGCTCTTCGTTCCGTCTCGAGCTCACGTGCAGCGAGGGGGTGCAGCTTCAGAGCACAGGAACAAGAGGATGCGTTCTTAGCTTGTTGCTCCTTTTATCCGTCTTCAGGGCGGGCGTAAACCCGCCCCTGCCTGCCCTTAGGGCGTGGCCAGCCGCGTCAGTGTCTAGGCCAGCCCACTCGAGGGCGGGAAACAGCGCGCCCCGGCTACGCCGCTTCGGGCATACCAGCCGAGGCTCGCCTCCCGCCCACAAAATGGCTTCCCGGGGGGCTCGAGGTACTCGGCCATACGTTCGGGGGGACCGATTGGTCGCCCCTTTCCAGTACCGATGCAGAGCCTGATGTTGCAGAGGAAGATTCTGTTTCCCTCATTCGTGAAATGAACACCTCTCTCCTATAGACGTCTTGCATGTGGTATCGCAAGTTGTTGTGGTAAATAGAACCCATGCTATAATCTCTGAGGAAAGCAGAAACAGATTTATTTACATGTCTCCTTGCTTTCTCAAATTGTGCACAATGTTGATTGGACCAATTCCATTTCTGTCTTTGGCATATATTGGAATATACCAAGGCAGATCGAGGAAAAAGTGTCATCAATTGTCGAAAGGTGTCTTTTAGAAGCATTTCCAGACCTACCCCAGTGATTGTGCCTAGATCGTTCCCACCACAGTGCACAATTATAAGGTCTGGTTCTGGGAGATGCATAAAAGTTTTCACCAATGGAATCAATTGGTGACATTTCAATCCTCTTTTGCCAATCCATGTTATGTGTACATTTGGTAAGCCGAGGTTGCAAATTCGTCTGCTTACTGCATATTTTTCACTCCAGTGAATATAATTGTGTCCTATTAGCCAGACCTTCATTTTCAAGGGATTTGTAGTCGTCCTCAGATCGGTTCTGGAAGTGGAATGGTAGTTAGAAGTTGAAATTCTAAATAAAGAAAAAGGAAGAGTGCTGGGTGTGGTTTAAAAAATAAAAATGATTGGTTGATTGTAAGAAGTGGAGATTGAACAGTACGTTGCATGTTAATGTTTATGTTAAACGAAAAGTACTATTGGGTGTGAAAAAAAAAGACATGTAACAGAGCTGTGGATTGGCAGGTGTTTCTGGAGGGAAAACAGTGTTGTTACTTTGCTGTAGAACGTTGAGATATGAACTTTTGACCTGTGCCTTCAGCCAGGTGCAGAATGAGGTGTTACCATGGAAACAGCCAGAGATGGCAGTGGGTGATGGGTGACTTTTATGTGACATTGAAAATATTGTGAGGGAGAACCAACTGAAATGTAAATGCTTACGTTACGCGCTCCGCGCCGCGCCCCGGATTGCTTCCGGGAAGCTGCACTTCGCGCCTCGCGCACCGGAGCACTTCCGGGTGCGCTAACGCGGCGCGTCATATGACGGATTACGCAACAACGTGATACGTTGTTGGGGCTCCACCGGAACTGATCGAATTGGTAGTCTACAGTGTTTCTGGATGTTTCAGACTGAAGCTGGCGCCAGCATGAGAGCACCCCGTGTCTACGTCGTGGCCATTCCGCGAGCAATCATGGCAGTCGCTCCCCACCGGAAGTCTGCAGGAGTCGGGGGCCTCGGTGACTCTTGTAGGATCTTCAAGGCTGAGGGGACGCTTTTGGGAATGGGGCTCATGCCCTAGCAGTCAAGCGTCCGAGTTCCAGGGTTGCCCAGAGCCATCCTTGCAGGCCAGGCCCAAGTCTGTGGAGCCGACCGCCATTTCCTGAGCTCCGTGGCAGCCGCCTGTCGCTGTATCGGAAGAGTGGGTGCAGTTCAGCCGGATGGCGGGTGAGACGGTGTAATAGCAAGAGCAGGCGTAATTCAGCTGGCCGAGCGAGGCACTGTGCCGCAGGAGCAGGCGGAACTCAGCTGGCCGAGTGAAGCGCTGGGGTGTAGCTAAGAAACCTCCACCTGGTGAGGTGGGAGAGGCTCGTTCGCGCCGCCTCTCCCTTCCAGTGCACCCCACGCCGTCTCCTGGCGCAGGTATATGTGATGGTCGGACCAGGGCACCGCAGGACGTGTCTTCAGGTCAAACGGATTGTGGGACAAGGTCCAGAGTGGAAGAGGCATCAAAAGGCAAGAAGTTCCGCCTGACCCCCGGGAGCCGGCCGCCTATGTCGGGGGCGATCTCAGGCCATACCAGGGGAACAAGACTTGGGGAGGGGGCAGGAGCCAAGCGCCCCCTCCGAGTCCGTGTTTCTTGGACCCTGAAGTATGGCACTCAACATCCAGAACTTATGACATTTGTGCAAGGCAGGGACATCGAAGCCTCTCAGGGACCAAGTATATCCAGAGTCCTTCCTACAGAAGGTGGTGGGGGTGGCGGCATTAGCAAGGCATCCCCCCACACAACTTGTCGGACATGACCTCTGGATGTACTGGGTGTTCAATTTCAGAATTGAAACTACTAAGAAGCAATTAGAAGTGTTGTTTTCATGTTGCAGTAGGCTGCCATGTAAATAGTTATTTAATAAAACGTTTTATCCTGTTACTTTGCTGGTGTGTTGTATATATTTATAATATTTGCATAGTGTTTGTCGTTATTTTGGGCGGGGTGGGCGGCGGAGCCGAGCTGTCTTGCAGCCATCATGGCGTCGAGCTCGGTTCCTCTCTCTAGTTTCATGTTTTTTCTAACGATTTATATGTTATAGTTTGCTAGCACGATACAGCGGATAGTCCGCATTTTATATATATGTCCTTTTTATTAGGGGGGTCCTCTGGTGGAGTCGGACGATCTACCTCTAATAAACGGTCCGGGTTGAATCAACTACCAACAAACGGGGCAGAGATAGGCATGACGGGTTACAAAGGGGACAAAAGTGTGCACTACCTATCCTTCACTATCTGCAAAAACTAAACAGAGTATTGAGACTTTATGCTTATTTGTGAACAGAGAATGACCCAAAGAGAACCAATTTCGAACAATCATAGGCTATTGGCAGTGGGCAGAGAGGCCATGACACAGAAAATGGCTGTTACTTACGTGCATGATGGGGCCTAAAAGGGACTAGATGGCGTGGCCACTGTTTCGCAACTTTCACTTTACTTTTAACAATGGCTGTGGTCAACATAAATGAACGCCGCTTATGTATACCTAATTTTAGTCATTTTCCACAAAAAAGCTTTTGATATTTGCTATTAAAAAACCAAAGAAAATCACTGAAAAAACCATAGGTTATAGACCATATATAGTTAAATATCTGAAGTCCATCTCTGCACTCGATGGAGATACAGGTCGTCGATCAGAAGATGTGCTGGCCACCTCTAATGGTAATAGCGTGGCCAGGGCTCTTGTCGTTGCCTCTGCAAATTGCAGAGGGTGCACTTGTTTGACATGCCGCACCATGGTATGTATGGAAAAGGAATATTTTTTTGCTGGATTTTTTCTTGAGAGAACCAAGTCACATATCGTGCAGGTTAGTTTTGGTGCATTCACTTTCTTTTGATCTTCAGGATAAGTGAAAAATTGCCGGATGAAAGATTTATTTTTTCCTATTAAAGGTAGTCGATCATTTTGGTCAGATTCGGAAGATGAATGAGATACGGTAGCCATTTCACCAAAGTCTTCCGAAAGATGTAGGACGTTGTTCTCTCTTGAGAGTGGAAAAGATAGTGAGGGAAGTGAGTGGAGTGCTGCTTGTAAATTCCAGAATTGAAACTATTAAGAACCAATTGAAAGTGTTGTTTTCATGTTGCAGCAGGCTGCCATGTAAATAGTTATTTAATAAAACGTTTTACCCTGTTACTTTGCTGGTGTGTTGTGTATCTTTATAATATTTGTCGTTATTTTGGGTGGGGTGGGCGGCGGAGCCGAGCTGTCTTGCAGCCATCATGGCGTCGAGCTCGGTTCCTCTCACTAGTTTCATATTTCTCATGAGGGGTTGTTCCTAATTTTTCTATTTTAGCGAGGTCAAAAAAATATCTCATCAGTGGCCTACTGATTTTGCGCGATTCCTTTTGTTTTTTCTAACGATTTATATGTTATAGTTTGCTAGCACGATACAGCGGCTAGTCCACATTTTATATATATGTCCTTTTTATTAGGGGTGTCCTCCGGTGGAGTCGGACGATCTACCTCTAATAAACGGTCCGGGTTGAACCAACTACCATCCTGATTTTGTATATCTTCTGAGCTGGATT
Source organism: Lissotriton vulgaris (assembly GCF_964263255.1). Classification (NCBI taxonomy): domain Eukaryota; kingdom Metazoa; phylum Chordata; class Amphibia; order Caudata; family Salamandridae; genus Lissotriton; species Lissotriton vulgaris. The sequence goes on along the minus strand of NW_028240639.1, from coordinate 94,813 downwards.
TAAGCACACAATTGTTAAAGTATGAAACGTTTTATATTTCTAAAAAAAATACCAAGGTGTGTACATCCGGTAACGCACGAAAGTTTAAAAAGACATTCGGCTCCATTTACTGAAAAGTTTCATAAGAATAAAAAAGAAGTCTAGGTACAGTCTCTTTGACGTACTATAAGTTCTTTGAGGGGTGTATGAAGAAATTCAATAAGTTCAAATCGCAAGGTTTTTACGAAATATAAAGGCAGGTGCGCGCACTTGGTCGCGCACGAAAGCCTGGAAATGCAATATCCATTTTATTGACAACTGTTGCCGAGAGTGCGCACACCGGGTCGCGCACGAAAGTTTAGTAAGGCTATTTTTATTTACAGACAAATTTTAATGTGTTTAAAAAAAGGCAAGGTACAGACTTTCGAATTCTGTATTGCTTTACAAGGAGTCTCTATGCAACTTGAACAGTGAAGAAAACGGCTTGTTTTCGAAAAAAATATTGCCAGAACTTTATGGAAAGGGGCGACCGAATCGGTCCCCCCGAACTTATGGACGAGTGCCTCGATCCCCCCGGGAAGCCATTTTGGGCGGGAGGCGCGTCTCAGCTGGTATGCCCGAAGCGGCGTAGCTGGGGCGCGCTCGTTCCCGCCCTAGAGTGGGCTGGCCTAGACACCGACGCAGCCAGCCACGCCCTCAGGGGCAGGCAGGGGCGGGTATACGCCCGCCCTGAAGACGGATAAAAAGGGACGCAAGACCAGAAGACATCCTCTTGTTCTTGTGCTCTGAAGCTGCACCTCCTCGCTGCACGTGAGCTCGGGACAGAACGAAGAGCCAATTTTGAGCGTTTTAATCTCTCTCTTTGTCTTTTAGATACTTCGTCGGAAGGATGCCCAAGAAAGGAGCAAAGAGAATGTCGACTGACCAGTTGGTTCGGGCACTCATGAAGGACATGTCCGAAATTAAGAAGCGGTTGGCGGAGCGAGACGGCGAGGAGGGATCGGGGCGTCCACCGGCCGGAGGAAGGCCAAAGAAGCCGAGAAGGGGGCCGGTCGGGGGAGACGTCCCGGTTCCCTGTTCTCCGCTCGAGGCGCCAGCCCCGGTACCGGCCCCGGTACCGGATGAGGGGATTCCGATTCCCGTGATAGTCACCCCGACGCCTGCCGGAGATATGCCTCCCGAGTTGGCGGCACAATTGGCAGCATGGTTGGGGGACAGTAAGGGGGGCGCCATGGCTACCGAAGCGCAAGCTCTCATGAAGCAGTTGCGCGAGAAACATGATACAGCCAAGGTGCCCGCGCCGGATGCGGCGACAGACAAGCCCCAAGGGACGGCAGCAGCGTCCGGTGCAGGTAAGCGGCCATTGCCGATTGCAAGGGATGAGTCAACACCCTCTCGTAGGGAAAGATTGGGGCAACATGTTCCTTTGCCAATAAAGGAAAAGATTTGGGCGGGGGAATACGTTAACATTTTCTCCCTGCTCGTTGATCACTATGAGGTGGAAACTGTTAAGGGTCAAAAGGATCTGATGCATCCGAGTGTTTGGCGCGCAAAAATGGCCGCCTTTAAAGTGAATGAAAATATTGGTAACTGGGGTAACGCTTGGGGAATTTTCACGGCAATTTTGGGGGAACGTAGGCCTGATTTGCTCCCGGAATTTCCAGTATATCAGTCACGAATTATGGGGTACTCGACATCACACCAAGGAAACCAATGGTTTTGTTATGACAATCTTTTCAGGAAAGCGATGGAGCATAACAAAAGTTTAACATGGGACTGTTACGATTCTTTAACATGGAATAAGATGAAAGAGTCGGGAATGTTGAAAGTGCCATTGGTGGGGAGTGTTGTTAGTGAGTCCTCCCGCCAAAACGGGGGGACGCCCTTTCGGTCGGGTACGGGTACGGACGATTACCCGAGACCCGCCGGCAATACAGGAAAGAGGGGGTTCTGTTTCAATTTCAACAGAAGCAAATGTACTAGGCCCCCGGGATCTTGTAAGTTCAAACACGAATGTAGTGGTTGTGGGGCACCCCATCCTGAGTCCTCGTGCAGAGCCAAATCGGGTGAAAATGGGGGGAGAGGAGGCGCTAAACAGGTCTAATATAGTCCGAGGGGCGCCTCTACCAACCCCGATTGATACCCTGGCGATGACTCCCTGGCTCAGCGAATACCCTGATCGTACTTCTGCTGGGGTGCTACGAAACGGTTTTTTATATGGTTTCCGCATCCCGGTGGGTAACTTTCAGGGTGTCGGGACGTGCAAAAATCAACTTTCCGTCTTGCAGCATACCACTGTAGTACAGGATAAGATCCGGAAAGAGGTTAGCCGAGGTCGGGTAGCCGGCCCGTTTCCTGCCCCCCCGGTACCGAACTTTGTTTGTTCTCCTTTAGGGGTGGTCCCCAAGAAGGACCCGGGTGAGTTTCGATTGATTCACAATTTATCGGCCCCTCATGGCCTTTCTGTAAACGATGCAATTAATCCAGAGATATGTTCGGTGCGGTACGCATCATTCGACAAGGCCGTAGCCATTTTGAATCGCCTGGGGCCCGGGACGCTGATGGCGAAATCAGATATCGAGTCAGCGTTCCGTTTGCTCCCGGTATACCCGGATGACCAACGTTTATTGGGATTCATGTTTCAAGGTTTGTATTACATGGACAGGTGTATGCCAATGGGGTGCTCGATATCTTGTGCTTATTTCGAGAAATTCAGTAGTTTTCTGCAATGGGTTTACACGAGGAAAACAGGTTCTCGGAATGTGATGCATTACCTCGATGACTTTCTGTTCCTTGGGGCCGCTGGGGACGATGAATGTGCCCGGGCCTTGACTGAATTTTGTGTTTTAATGAATCAATTTGGCGTGCCGTTGGCACCAGGTAAAACAGTGGGTCCCACGACTTGCCTCGAGTTCCTCGGGATCGAGTTGGACTCTAGTGAGGGTTGTTTTCGTTTACCAGCTTCCAAAGTATCGAAATTCAAGACAGCCTTGCAAATGTATAGCACTGCATCTAAAGTTACGCTGCATCAATTACAGCAATTGGTGGGGAAGTTGAATTTTGCCTTAAGGGTGATCCCGATGGCCCGCCCCTTCTCCCGGTCGATTGCACAGGCGATGGTCGGCCTAAAGGAGGGTCACCATCGCACAAGGTTATCGGCCGAGGTCCGCCAAGACATGCGTATTTGGTTGGCATTTTTGGCGGATTTCAATGGTCGAGTCGTCTGGAACAAACCGGCCTTGACCTCTGAAGAGCTTGGTCTATGGACCGATTCGGCGAGAAGCATGGGTTTCGGCGCCATCTTCGGCACGAAATGGTCAGCACAAAAGTGGCCAACATGGTGGCACGATGGGGGGCTGACGAGTAATATTGCTTTCCTTGAGCTGTTTCCTATTTTGGTGGCCCTCAGATCCTGGCCCGATGGATTTAAAAATCATTCTGTCATATTCTGGTCTGACAATATGACCGTTGTAGAATGCATTAATAGTCAGGCAGCACGCTGTAAAATGATTTTGAGGCTGCTTAAAGAAATTGTCTTATTGTGTATGCAACTGAACGTGGTATTCAGAGCAAAACATGTCCCGGGGGTGTTGAATCAGGCTGCTGATGCACTGTCTCGTTTTCAAATGCAGGCTTTCTCGGGTTTCCTTCCCTCAGCGGATCCCGAGCCAGCACCCTTTCCCGAAGCTCTCTGGTCTCTCGGTGCCCCGAACTTCGTTACCTCGTGGGAGAGAGTCTAGCACCAAGGACGAGGAAGGCATACGAAGGGGCGTTTCGGGCTTATTTGGCCTTTTTGGGGACGGAGAGAGGGGGACTTTGGGGCCACGAGGATTGGGTGGTACATTTTTTGATGTCCTTGCGTAAGGCTGGGAAGTCGGTGGCTACAGCCCAGAGGCATCGTGCTGCCATCTCCTTTGTTGCCAGGGCTCATAATATCCAGGACCCGACAGCGTCTTTTGCTGTACAGAAAGCGCTGCGTGGGTGGCAACGCCTTGAGGGTCGCAGAGTAGATGAGAGGCGCCCGATAGGTCTGGATAGGTTGTCCCAGTTGCTGGCCACACTCCCCGACATATGCTCGTCTCAGTTCGAGGCCTGTTTGGTCCGAGCCGCTTTTACGCTTGCATTTCACGGGGCTATGAGGATAAGTGAGCTGGTGGCAAGGAGCAAGCGGGACGTGGCGGGGGGTTTGTGCCGGGAACACGTTCAGATTAGGGGTGAGACTATGACGGTATCCTTTGTCAAGTCGAAAACCGATCAAAGTGGGGTGGGAGACTGCATAGTCATTCGCAGGATTCCAGGGTCCTCCATGTGTCCGGTGAGGTGTTTAGAGGATTACCTAGCACGAAGGGTGGCAGCATGGGGGGGGACAATGTTGAGACACGCGGACGCCACCCCACTGACAAAGTTTCAGTTTCAGCGGGTGCTCGCGATGTCAATTTCCGCAGCAGGCTTGGACCCGTGTGAGTTTGGGACCCACTCCTTTCGGATAGGGGCTGCCACTGAAGCTGCAGCCAGGGGTCTGAATGTGGAACAAGTAAAACGAGTGGGGCGTTGGTCCTCCAATTGTTATAAGAGGTATGTGCGGTTGCACATGTTGTGAAGCTGTAACAATGTACTCACGCTTCTTGTCTTTTGTTTGGTTTTCAGTTACGCAAGCCTTCGAGGCGGGGCGGACTATGCAGTCGACCCAACACCGGGCCAGCGGTCAGACATCACCGGCTGTGAGAAAGGAGGTGTGGGTCGTGGGCCACTCATACGTGAGGCGTGCCGCAGACGTATTCAAAGCAGGTGACATGATTCACGTAGCTGGGGAATACGGGTACAGGATGTCCTTCTACGGAAGGGGCGGTCTCTGTATTGACCAGTTTCAAGCTTATTTTGAGGGTTTGTTAGGGCGGATGAGGTCACCGCCGTCTATAGTCATAGTACATTTAGGGGGCAATGATTTGGTCACCACCGGTAGACGACTTCTCCTGGAGGCAATGCTTTCCACCGTAAGTTGGTTGGCGAGGAAAGTTCCGGGGTGCATAATTGCGTGGTCTCATATGATCCCACGAAAAGTGTGGCGGGGGGCTATTTCGATCCCTGCTTTGAACCGTTCTGTTAGGAAATTTAATAATAAAATGAGTAGGTTGTTCCGTTCCAGGACATTGCATTCTATCCCGCACGGTTGTATTAATGATGACAGTATGTATATGGGGGATGGTGTGCATTTGTCTCGGGTGGGAAATGAGTTACTCATAGGAGACTTCTTAGCATGGTTGAAAACGTTGGAACATGACCTTTAGCTAGGAGTTTTTGGTGGGGGGCCCGGATAGCCGGTCAACTATCCGGGCCTGTGGCGGTAAGGTCATGATCGGTGAGCACTAATTAGTAGATCCCTATGAGTGGGCGTCACCCAACACGGATGGGAGCGCTCGGGAGAGGTGGCCATTGGCCCCTCAATGGGGAGGCGGTCCCTTCTAAGGATGGGTCGCCGGAAGTAAAGGAAAGGCGGTCAAGGCCCCTTCCTTTGTAGGAGGGGTTACAGCCCCCTCCTGGGGAATTTCCCGGGGCCAGTGACATCTGCGACGGCAGATGCGGTAAGTTGTGTGGGGTTGGGATAAGGGACACGATACCTTCTAGATACCTCACACGAGTATTCGAACGACCTTTAACTGGCGTCGAATTTTAGGTGCCCCCGTCAAGTCAAGGGAAATTGGTAGTAGTTGCACTTGAGGTACGCCTCCGTGCTGTCGCCCATCCCAAGTGGGAGGGGTAAGTCCGGTTAGGGATCTTGACACCGGTTATGACCTGGCCGTTGGCCCTTAAACGTTAGGTTGTACAATTTCAATATGTCAAGAAATGTTTTGTAGGTTGCTAGTTCGGCTAGGAGAACCTCTGTATTAGAGAATCTGTTAAGGTTAGCCAAACATCGCAATATGGTAATGAAATTGTACATAACATGAAACGTTTAATGTTTTAATTTTGTTTTTAATAAATACGGCCGGGATGGTCACTCCATCCCACTTCCAAAAACTTCAAGAACTGTTTCCGGTTTCACTCCTTTTGGGGATTGTGTTGAGAGGGGGTGGCGGGTATCTCGGCTATATGGAAAGGGGCGACCGAATCGGTCCCCCCGAACTTATGGACGAGTGCCTCGATCCCCCCGGGAAGCCATTTTGGGCGGGAGGCGCGTCTCAGCTGGTATGCCCGAAGCGGCGTAGCTGGGGCGCGCTCGTTCCCGCCCTAGAGTGGGCTGGCCTAGACACCGACGCAGCCAGCCACGCCCTCAGGGGCAGGCAGGGGCGGGTATACGCCCGCCCTGAAGACGGATAAAAAGGGACGCAAGACCAGAAGACATCCTCTTGTTCTTGTGCTCTGAAGCTGCACCTCCTCGCTGCACGTGAGCTCGGGACAGAACGAAGAGCCAATTTTGACCCACCCACCAGCCCCTGAAGACAGCCAGTTGTGTATAATAAAGTTGATTATTCTTGTTTTGTTTTCGTTTCCAGGTTGTAGTGCCATGATGATTTTGAGTTAATAAAGAATGTTCGTTTTTGAGTATGTTTACCATTAAAGATATTCAGTTAGTGTCGAATTTTGATGTATGCTCTTTCGGTCATAGTGACCAATGTATTCTTAGGTTGATTAGCACTGTCGTATTTATTTTGGTAGGCGGTAAGGTCATGATCGGTGAGCACTAATTAGTAGATCCCTATGAGTGGGCGTCACCCAACACGGATGGGAGCGCTCGGGAGAGGTGGCCATTGGCCCCTCAATGGGGAGGCGGTCCCTTCTAAGGATGGGTCGCCGGAAGTAAAGGAAAGGCGGTCAAGGCCCCTTCCTTTGTAGGAGGGGTTACAGCCCCCTCCTGGGGAATTTCCCGGGGCCAGTGACATCTGCGACGGCAGATGCGGTAAGTTGTGTGGGGTTGGGATAAGGGACACGATACCTTCTAGATACCTCACACGAGTATTCGAACGACCTTTAACTGGCGTCGAATTTTAGGTGCCCCCGTCAAGTCAAGGGAAATTGGTAGTAGTTGCACTTGAGGTACGCCTCCGTGCTGTCGCCCATCCCAAGTGGGAGGGGTAAGTCCGGTTAGGGATCTTGACACCGGTTATGACCTGGCCGTTGGCCCTTAAACGTTAGGTTGTACAATTTCAATATGTCAAGAAATGTTTTGTAGGTTGCTAGTTCGGCTAGGAGAACCTCTGTATTAGAGAATCTGTTAAGGTTAGCCAAACATCGCAATATGGTAATGAAATTGTACATAACATGAAACGTTTAATGTTTTAATTTTGTTTTTAATAAATACGGCCGGGATGGTCACTCCATCCCACTTCCAAAAACTTCAAGAACTGTTTCCGGTTTCACTCCTTTTGGGGATTGTGTTGAGAGGGGGTGGCGGGTATCTCGGCTATATTGCCAAAAGTATAGGTTGCATACACGACATTTTTCTGAATTAGCATTTTAAAAACCAATGAAATTCACAGAAAAAACCATAGGTTTTACACACGTTATAGTTAGGAAGTAGCATTTAAAAAACCTATGAAATTCACTGAAAAAACCATAGGTTTGACACATGTTATAGTTAGCTGGAAATTTTACTGACATAAAACCAATGAAATTCCACGTTATAGTTAGTTGGACTCACTATAACTTGCGCGTGCAATGCACTGCTGATGACGTCACATATTACATCACTCATGACATGGTCAGTGACATCACTCATGACATCACTGATGACACCATCCAGTGAATATGTGTCTTTCTGAAAAATAAATATTAGTGAGTAATGTTTAAATATTTAAATATATATATTAGTGTTTCACTTTGTGTATAAGTGGCTACATGTGTTGGTAAGTAGCTACATGCGTATGTATATGGGTTATTAGATGTTTCTCTTAGTATCAGTATGAGTGTCTATATGGTTTGGTGGGGGTATTACTTAGCACATAGATGAATGAGTGACTGACTCTCTGTTTGTATGTGTTTTGAAGACAGCATATGTGCAGGACTGTATGGGTGGATGAGTGTGTATATGTGTTTGTTAGTGAGTGAATGACTGTCTCACTAGTGTCTTTATCAGTAACGACATATGTTTTAATCTAGTATATGTGAATATTGATGTATATAAGTGAGTATATGTGAGAGTAAGAGATTGTAAGAGTTCCTGTTTAAATAAGTATGTGTTTCTATAAGTGATTGTTTAAGAGAATAAATATGTGTAATTTTCAATAGAAGTAAGGTGGAAGTGTGTGTATAACTCTATATTCAAATAAATGGATGTTCAATAGTTTATTTGCACGTGTGAGTATGTGTGTAAGTAACTTTTCGATGACTGTCGGTGTGTAACAGGATGTATAGGTGTATCACTTCATATGATGAGTGAGTATATGTATGAGTGACTATATAGAACTGTTGGTGAATGAGTGGATGTGTATATAGATGGTAGAATTACTGAATTACTTGTTGTAACTGATATGGGTATCTCCATTTTTTTTGAAAATTTCAGTTTCTATTTTTGAATATGTGTTTCAAGGGTTACATTACAGTGAAAGGAGGTCTGTCACTATGTCACAAGGATGGTGTCATCAGTGATGTCATGAGTGATGTCACTGACCATGTCATGAGTGATGTAATATGTGACGTCATCAGCAGTGCATTGCACGCGCAAGTTATAGTGAGTCCAACTAACTATAACGTGGAATTTCATTGGTTTTATGTCAGTAAAATTTCCAGCTAACTATAACATGTGTCAAACCTATGGTTTTTTCAGTGAATTTCATAGGTTTTTTAAATGCTAATTCCTAACTATAACGAGTGTCAAACCTGTGTTTTTTTCAGTGAATTTAAAAGGTTTTTTAAATGCTAATTCCTTACTATAACGAGTTTCTAATGTGCAAGTTTTTAAGGGAATTATGCTACTTCCTAACTATAACGTGTGTAAAACCTATGGTTTTTTCTGTGATATATATATATATATATATATATATATATATAAATATATATATATATATATATATATATATATATATATATATATATATATATATATATATATATATATATATATATATATATATATATATATATATATATATATTACCTACTGGCGGTCGCCAGTAGGTATATATAGTTAGGATTTTAGTTAGGATTTTTTCTCTATGGGACTTTTGAAAATTCTATGTCTAATAACTTTGGCGTTTGTGGACGGAATCGGCTAAAATTTTCAGGAAAGTGGCACAGTTTGTTTCTGAGCAGCCCCTGAAAATTTCGTGGGGTTTCGTCAAGGGGGGGCCGAGAAAAAAGGGGGGTCCCAAAACGCGTTTTTCCCATTCATTTTTCCATAGAGCGTTTGGCCTCACTTTTAGCTAGAACGGCTGAATGGATTTGCACGAAACTTGGCAAAATTGTAGGGACTGTTAGCCCGATGTGCCTTTGCTGGGTCTCAATATATGTGCTCCAGTGGATTTTGAGAAACTAATGTTTTAAAAAACAGATATATCTGTGACAGCGTCCCGGGTAGCGATCCGGTTCGCGTACTTTTCGTGTTACGGAACTTTGCGAAGCGAACCTGATTGGCTCTCCGGTGTCTGTCAACATTCTAAACAGTCCGGACCGGCCGCCATCTTGTCTCTCGGTAGGATCGAGAGACAAGAGGAGGAGAAAAACGAAGGGGGAATTTAATGAAAGGGGGCAAGGTAGACCCCCCTTGACCCCCTAAAAATGATGTTGGAGTTATTAAAGGGTCCCGTGGGGCAAATAAAAAAAATTAGATTTTTCGCGATAGAAGCGATTTCCAGTTCGCGAACCGGTAGCGAAACGGGAATTCGCCATTTTGTGTTTCGGTTTAATTAAATTACAAGATGGAGGAAAAACAATGTGAGAAATGGGTATAAGGGGGTACGGGAGACGTATCCTGACCCCCTATGTTTTCTGAGGGTGGCTGAGGATGCTCATATATGTTGATACATGTCTTCCAGCGGCTGCGCGTGAGCAGTTTTTTTATTTATTTTTTGCTGCGTGACGTCTGTTAACGTTCGATTCGAAGGAAATCAGGAAGTGTTGACCGCCATTTTGACACTGCGAGTAAATATATTGTTAAAATAATTGTTATAAATTAATCCGTATTGATAAACATTGTCTGCGCCATCTTGCTTTTTTTCCAATGGTACACTTTTGTCGTGCACGGCAGCCATTTTAGATGCCTTGACCAGACCCACTCTCTGCACGCCGCCGATCGTGACGTCTGTTAACACTCGAGTCGAAGGAAATCAGAAAGTGTTGACCGCCATTTTGACACTGCGAGTAAATATATTTTTAAAAATAATTGTTATAAATTAATTCGTATTGATAAACATTGTCTGCGCCATCTTGCTTTTTTTCCAATGCCACACTTTTGTCGTGCACGGCAGCCATTTTAGATGCCTTGACCAGACCCACTCTCTGCACGCCGCAGATCCTCAGCATGGCTCCCCACCCTCGCAAGCATCTCCCCCACGCACTGGTCACCCCCGCTCTCTGTCTTATGCATGGGCCATAAACCTCCCCCCATCTGCGCTGCTCTTCTCTGAGAATCACACCCTGTGCCCGCCCGACACCTCCCTTTCACCCCATTCACTACCGCACCCTCTGACATTCCTCTTCCTTTGTGTCTGATTGTCCAGGCCGGTCCCAGGCTATCACCTAGCCCTGCGGATGTAGTTTATGGCCTCAACTGTAAAGAATCACCCCTCTTCAAAGGAGTTACAGTAGATCAAGGCCCCCACCCGATGAGATCCGTCACACCACACGCGTTCCTACTATCTGATAACGATCCTGTATTGTGATTGGGGAGGGGATTCTCACTGTGAGGGTGTGTGGGACCGAGCCTGAAGCGGAAGATTCCAGGGATGCCTTTTTGTACATGAAAGTCTTCACAATTATTTGTCACATTAAAAATATATAGCACTCCAACAAAGTAGTAGGATTATAACACTTTAATAACTTATAAATATATACAACGCACCAAAAACAGTAAACACGTTAAAACATTTTTTTTAAACAGAAGCAACAATGGTCAGTAGCGGTCTGTTGTGCGAATAGTCCGAAGGCAGCACAACGCGCTGAGATCTGGACGGCACCCAGGTGATGTCGTCCTTTACTTGCCGCACTAGTTTTGGCATCCTACAATGCTGCTCCGAAAAAACGGCGTGGGGCGCCCCGGGGGGGGGGGAGGCGGCGTGAACGGGCCTCCCCAGGTGGAGGCTCGTCTGCTGTAGTGGGGCGCCCCTTTAGCGTTTCACTTGCCATTCAGCGGTTTTCCGCCCGCTTTTGCTGCACTGTGCCTCGTCAGTAGCGGTCTGTTGTGCGAATAGTCCGAAGGCAGCACAACGCGCTGAGATCTGGACGGCACCCAGGTGATGTTCTTTACTTGCCGCACTGGTCTTGGCATCCTACAATGCTGCGCCGAAAAACGGCGTGGGGCGCCCCGGGGGGGGGGGGGGCAGCGTGAACGGGCCTCCCCAGGTGGAGGCTCGTCTGCTGTAGTGGGGCGCCCCTTTACCGTTTCAGTTGCCATTCAGCGGTTTTCCGCCCGCTTTTGCTGCACTGTGCCTCATCCGCCATTCAGCTGTTTACCGCCTGCTCTTGCGGCTACAGCGTCTCGCTCACCATCTAGTTGAATTGCACCCACTCTTGCGGTGCAGCGATAGGCGGCTGCCACAGTACTCTCAAAATGGCGGCCGGCTCTTCGGATTTGGGCCTGGTCCACTAAAATGGCCCTGGGACACCTTGGAACTCGGACGCTTGTCTGCTAGGGCTTGGGCCCCATTCTCGAAAGCGTCCCCTCAGCCTTGAAGATTCTACAAAAGTCTTGGGGGCCCCCGACTCCCGCAGGCTTCCTGTGGGGAGCGGCTGCCATGATTGCTTGCGGAATGGCCACGACGGAGCTACGAGATGGTGGTGCTCTCATGCTGATGCCAGCTTCAGTCTGAAACATCCAGAAACACTGTAGACTATCAATTCGATGAGTTCCGGTGGAGCCCCAACGTGAACCGGTAGGGAAGAACTTGCCCTCCCCTTTTTTGAGTGATGGTTCTTGTTGCCTGTCCCCTCTGTTGTCATCTAACGGAACCTTTTTGGATTGCCGAGTGAGAAAACAAAAGGTGGGGCTTTCATCGTTTGGGGAAAAAAATTTTTTAATCCAATGAAAAGTGTTATTTTTAGGTCATATGATCAAGCATTTCATTATTAGGAAACCAAAAGTAAAATGAACCAATGAAAAGTTTTATAAACAAGTCACATGACCTGTTATGCGGCTTTGGGCTATAAAAAGCCTACAAAATCCGTTGGCCTGTGAGGTGGCGTCAGTAGCGGACCGATGTGCGAATAGGCCGAAGGCAGCACAACGCGCCGAGATCCGGATGGCACCGAGGTGGTGTCCAGCAAGTTTCACTGGTGTGGCCATCCTACAATGCTGCGCTGAAAGTTGGCGTGGGGTGCCCGGGGGGGGGGGGGGAGAGCCGGCGTAAACGGACCTCTTCCGCCTCCCCAGGTGAAGGCACCTCATCTGCAGTGGGGCGCCTCTTAGCGTTTCACTTGTCTTCCAGCAGAGTTCTGCCCGCTCTTGCGGCACAGTGCCTCACCCTCCATCCAGTTGAGTTCCGCCCGCTCTTGCGGTACAGCATCTCGCCCGCCATCCAGTTGAGTTCCGCCCGCTCTTGCGGTACAGTGACTCACCCGCCATCCAGCTGAGTTTCTCCCGCTCTTGCGGTACAGTGACTCGAACGCGCCGAGATCCGGATGGCACCGAGAAGGTGTCCAGCAAGTTTCACTGGTGTGGCCATCCTACAATGCTGCGCCGAAAGACGGCGTGGGGTGCCCGGGGGGGGCCGAAAAGGGTTCTGGTCCGACCGCTGGTTGGTGGAGACATTTTGACTATATCCTGGACCTGCCCTGCCTCGCCCAAAATGGCGCCGGTATAAATGGGACTCGTAACTCCTTGTTGTGTACTGGTTGCCCAACCTTGATATCACGAGATACGTATGCAGTTTTGAAGCACATGGCGGGCGGGGACGAGAATTGATTGAACATTTGGACATACCTATTGATATTAAGTTCTGATGTGTTATTGATTACTGTACTATTGAAAGTTCGAATTAACGTCACCCATGGTACTTGCCCGCAAATGTATATCTAGATAATTTTATTGTAACTGGCCCTGTCGTACTTTAATTATAAAATGTACATCCACCGATTCCGCAAATGTTAGACACCTTAGTTCTTGCAACCTAATGGGTCGCCCGTTACGTGTTCTACAGTGTAAATGTCCCCTCATCATATACGATTCCAGTTTGCTCCGTGGCCGGCCCACCTGGTTATAGGCCCGTATTTGTATACTGACATTTTCACAATAAAGGTTTTAAAAACAAAACATGGTAGTAGTACTTACATTGGTAAAGTTTTGAATAATAGCCACTGTTTTCGAATCAGTAAAAGGCAAGTGAAATAAAGCAGTCCAATTACATGACGGTTAAAAGGTATAATACGCAGGAGCGCAGTAAAGATAAATGGTCAAGGGCTGTTGTGTTTTCTACTCCTGCAACATAAAGTGATCGATAAGAATCTGATATTCATGCCTATCAGCGACTAAGACAGCAGGCCGAGCCTCTTTTGCTCAACGGTTCACTCATGGGACGAGGAAACGCCCTTTTTCTCGAAAAAGGAATATTTTACTTGCAGGAAAGTTGTAAATTTCCCGGGAAAATACATTAGCCTGGAACATTGTTAGTGATAAACTGTAAATGCATCTGGGTCCTTTGCTTTACAAGTCAGAGTGAGAAAAAAAAGGTGGGGCTTTCATCATTTGGGAAAAAAAAATGTTCGAAAGTAATGAAAAGCGTTATTTTTAGGTCATATGACCAAGCCTTTCATCATTAGAATAACAAAAGTAAAATGAACCAATGAAAAGTTTTATTAACAAGTCACATGACCTGTTATGCTTACGTTACGCGCTGCGCGCCGCGCGCCGCGCTCTGGATCGCTTCCGGGAAGCTGCGCCTCGTGCACCGGAGCACTTCCGGGTGCGCTAACGCGGCGCGTCATATGACGCATTACGCGACAACGCAGGTCCAGAATATAGTCAAAATGTCTCCACCAACCAGCGGTCAGAACACAACCCCTTTCAGTAGTCCAAAAAGTTCTGTTAAATGACAACAGAAGGGACAGGCAACAAGAACCTTCAGTCAAAGAGGGGAGGGCAAGTTCTTCTCTCCCGGTTCACGTTGGGGCTCCACCGGAACTGATCGAATTGGTAGTCTACAGTGTTTCTGGATGTTTCAGATTGAAGCTGGCGTCAGCATGAAAGCACTCCGTGGCTACATCGTGGCCATTCCGCGAGCAATCATGGCAGTCGCTCACCACCGGAAGTCTGCGGGAGTCGGGGGCCCCGGTGACTTTTGTAGAATCTTCAAGGCTGAGGGGACGCTTTTGGGAATGGGGTCCATGCCCTAGCAGTCAAGCGTCCGAGTTCCAAGGTGTCCCAGGGCCATTTTAGTGGGCCAGGCCTAAATCCGAAGAGCCGGCCGCCATTTTGAGAGTCCTGTTGCAGCCGCCTATCGCTGCACCGCAAGAGTGGGTGCAATTCAAGTGGATGGTGGGCGAGACGCTGTAGCCGCAAGAGCGGGCGCAACTCAGCTGGTTGCGTGAAGCGCTGGGGTGTACCTGAAAAACCTCCACCTGGGGAGGTGGGGGAGACTTGTTCGCACCGCCTCTCCCTTCTAGTGCATCCCACGCCGTCTCCTGGTGCAAGAATATGTGATGGTCGGACTAGGGCACCGCAGGACGTGTCTTCAGGTCAAACGGATTATGGGACAATGTTCAGAATGGAAGAGTCACCAAAAGGCAAAATGTTCCGCTTGACCCCGGGAGCTGGCCGCCTATGTCGGGGGCGATCTCAGGCCACACCAGGGCAACAAGACTTGGGGAGGGGGTCGGAGCCAAGCGCCCCCTCCGAGTCCACGCCATCACACCGCCCCTCGGGGGCCTCCGTCAAGCGGTTCAGGGAGGCACCGCATCACATTGTTTTCCAATGCAGTAAGGTCCACAAACAGCCCCCACTTACTTTGAGAATAGTGAAGCTGCAGCAGGTGCAAATAAGCTTCAGACAGTGTTACAAGCGCTGCTCAGAACTCTCAACTATGGCACCCAACATCCAGGACTTATGCCCTTTGTGCAAGGCAGTGATATCGAAGCAACTCAGGGACCAAGGAACATACCATATCCAGAGTCCTTCCCACAGCGTCTGCCTTCCTTCTTACCTAGTTATGGTTCTTTCACTCCCACTCCAGGCTTTTAGTCTGTGGATGGAAAACCATGAACCTACACTCACGTATGAAAATCTTACTATTGATGCTTGACTGAGGCCAAGGAGATCAGAGTGTATGAGTCTCATGCTCGATCGATTGAGCTAGCCGGATCAGGCAACAAAAAGGTGGTGGTGGAGATGGCGGCATCAGCAAGGCATACTCACACAGAACTTGTCGGACATCAGCTCTGGATGTACTGGGGATGAGTTTTGGCGCATGGTGTCGTCCCCGGGCAATTTGCACAACGGTCCTCCACCCCTAGGCCGCCAGCTATGCTACCTCGACAGGAACAGTGATGGATGTTGCAGCAGGCTGCCATGTAAATAATTATTTAATAAAACATTTTACCCTGTTACTTTGCTGGTGTGTTGTATATATTTATAATATTTGCATAGGGTTTGTCGTTATTTTGGGCGGGGTGGGTGGCGGAGCCGAGCTGTCTTGCAGCCATCATGTTGTCGAGCTCAGTTCATCTCACTAGTTTCGTATTTCTCATGAGGGGTTGTTCCTAATGTTTCTATTTTAGCGAGGTCAAAAAGAGATCCCATTAGTGGCCTACTGATTTTGCTCGATTCCTTTTTTTTTTTAAACGATTTTTCACTATCTGCAAAGACTAAACAGAGTATTGCGACTCTGTGCTTGTTTGTAAATAGAGAATGAACCAAAGAGAACCAATTCTAAAACAGTAAATGCTTGGATAACAATCAATCAAATGGAGAGAGAAGCAGGCACGACGGATTACAACGGGGGCAAAGGCCTGCGTTACCTACCCTTCACTATCTGCAAAGAGAGAATACTCCTAAAAGAAAAGAGGGTGGGGGGGCAGCGTTCAGAGGACATCAGCGTGCATAGACACGAAAATGTTTTTACCTACCATGTACTTGACATTTTAAAGCTTTTCATATTTGCTATTAAAAAACCATTGGAATTCACTGAAAAAACCATAGGTTATAGACCATATATAGTTAGGAATTAGCATTTACAAAACCTTATTTTACTCACACAAAACCATTGAAATTTCATATATAGTTAGTTCCACTAACTATATATCGCGCACCCGCAATCCACTGCTGATCATGTCACATATTACATCATTCATGACATGGTCAGTGACATTACTGATGACATCACTGATGACATCTCAAATGACATCACTGATGACATCTCAAATGACATCACTGATCACATCACTGATGACATCATTCATGTGATAATACGATGAACCTCTTCAGACTCTAATATAACCTTAGATACACTCAGTGTAAACAGACACTCACAGATTGTCACTCATCCATGGAGTTACTCACACACCTAGTCAGTCATGCAAAGAATCAATCACACCTCCATTTCCTCAACTATACAGTTATACACACCTTACTTATTCAAACATATTCTAACACATATTTACTCTCTTATACAATCACTGATACAAGTTCACAATGATCCATACAGCCACTCACACATTCACTGGCTCTTATGCACAGTTATTTATATATGTCAACTCTCACATGTACTGTGTTTTACATATGTACTTACTTTGACATGTAGCACTGAGATATCCATTCACTCACCAATACACTCATGCACACAATCAACCGCCCATACAGCTGTTTCCACATGCACTTTTGAACCCATACATCTAGTGAATCAACTGCTCACACATCTATGCACAGAGTCACACACCTCCCAGCCACCCACACACACACTCAGTCTCCCATACAAATACTTGGGCAACCAATCAATAACCCATATAGTTACTCATATAGCTACTGATCAACACATGCAGCAGTTTACAGAACAACAGACATAATGATGCACAAATTAAGACAGTTTAGTCACTAACCCATGCACTCAGTGAGACACATTTAATCACTCACTCATACAGTCAGTCATGCATCTACTAAATCCTTCATCCAGACACTTATACATCCACTCATTCTTCAATATGTAAGACATATTTTAGCTTTACAGAAACATACAGTCACTCGATGTTGTCATCAGTGATGTCATCAGTGATGTCATTTGAGATGTCATCATTGATGTCATTAGTGATGTCACTGACCATGTCATGAATGATGTAATATGTGACATGATCAGCAGTGGATTGCGGGTGCGCGATATATAGTTAGTGGAGCGCATCTAACTATATATGAAATTTCAATGGTTTTGTGTGAGTAAAATAAGGTTTTGTAAATGCTAATTCCTAACTATATATGGTCTATAACCCATGGTTTTTTTCAGTGAATATATATATATATATATATATATATATATATATATATATATATATATATATATATATATATATATATATATATATCTTCAAACGCCGGTTCCCGGTTTCCCGACCATTAAGCGCTCAATGTGGGTGCAGTCCCTACGGCAGAACCTCGCCGTTATTTATTCAACACTCCTCCGTTTACACGAAAGTAATGGGCGCACTCCCTTTAAGTTCCACAAGTTAATTTATTGCAATCCTTCAGCCATGATAACAGACTCGATCTACGCGTTTCGGTGCTTGAAGGGAGTGCGCCCATTACTTTCGTGTAAACGGAGGAGTGTTGAATATATATATATATATATATATATATATATATATATATACTCCCTTAGCTCTACCTATTGTCTATTACCTGTTATATCTTAATACATACCTACGTTTCTTCATCTAATTACTTTCTGTCTTTTCTTGTCTTTTTAGGATACCATTATAGAGTTAAGAAACGGCGTTGGTAAGTCTACTTCGTGCTAATTATCTTTTCTTTTAGCGTTTAATAACTGCTTATACTTTTGTTCACAATCTGTATTTACAATATTTGTGTACTTAGCTCAGTATTATTTCTTTCAATGTCTTTTCAGATGTCAGCGCTTTTATCTCATTTTCAAGGTTCACATGCTGGTTTCTGTCTCAGAGCCTCCACAACATACTGCGCATGTGCTCTGTCAAGCCGTTGTGGTTTGCGCAGGTATTCCGAAGCTCTGAAGACGTTGCTTTTTCTCGGGGTAGTGTTCTGGTTACACTGCGCAAGACTGACTATGCAGTGTTCACTCTGTTATAACTGCGCATGAATTCTAGAAAAACTCACCACTTCGACAAAGCAGAAGTCGAAACGGAACACCAGTCTTTAAATAGATTTTCAATAAAGAATTCTCTTGAATAGGGGAACCGACGCGGACGACGTTAACCCTAACTACCTAACTTCAGGGATGAGGAAATCAAGATGCTCGTGCTTCGGTTTGAATCGCAGGTGAAGTGCACCAGAGTTCGATTGCAAGCGTTTCAAATGGAACTCTCAGCACGAAAAAGACTAGAACTGCATCCTTCATGAGCGGTCGGCCATCTTGGAGTTATTCAATCTCCAAGCTTCCTTCCAGGTAATGGCCTTAAACTTCAGAATATTCACAATTGCCTGTTGTTGATATGCCAGATAGACTGAGTGACCTCGACTCTGAGGAGTTCTGAAAGTTACACAGTCGGAGAACTGCCATACCAATAAACCCCAAATCTTGTACACCAATACCCAGCTCTTCTTTCGCCACCCCCAACACAAGCTTTAAGAAAGGGACCATTCAATTCCTAAAGCTTCCTTAACCCTTTCCACGCTCATGACGAGCTAAGCTTGTCATAACCGCCGTGGAACGCCCACGTGGGGATAATTCCCCTCCTGTGCGGGCCGTTTCATTGAGTGGGCGGAGTTGTGACGAGCTGAGCTCGTCATGAGCACAGCTCTGCTCGTCGAGAGCACTGCGGCGCCGCACGCGGCCCCCTTCCCCCGCACCGCGGGGGAATTAGCCCCGCGGGGAAGGGGTTAAAGAATTTGGTATTATTGTGTTATAACTCCATGAGCATATTACAAGACACAAAGATATGAACCAGATCTGCATGATATAGTGCACACTGAGGGCAGTATGATCCTTTCCCACTTCCCAATTTAGCTATCCTATGTGGGGTGTAATATAGTGAAAAACAGGCCTTGTAATATTGTGCCTGTAGCCAAGCCGGGATTAGAATATTCTGTGCCATTTTAAATGATTGCTGAAATGTATCCTTGGATATCAATTTTCTCTTTCCATTTCGACAGCCAATGTCCCAAGTCATCTTTCATCAGTGAGTTGAAAAGATTGTACATAACCAGTATTGACAGGTCCCTGTTTTCTATTGGCACTGAGAAATGGACTTTAGTGACCAGTGCACTGGAAGCCCCAGCAATGAATGGCCTTTTGTGAATTAACCTGCATCCCTGTGACAGACAATTGTTCTCATTCTTGGTGTTGAATCATTTTTAACTGCTGCCATTTGTTGCATGTTGTGAGTGGTAGATCAACTCATTGATGTTGGACGATGATGGTGTGACACAGTGGCTGTCACTTCTAGAAAGATGAACTATAATACCGATTTTTCCTAGAAGGGGGAGCACACTCTCTTCTTCTCTTGTTTGGCTATTCCCCTTTAAAGCTTACAATTCCTTGGGATATGTGTGGAGAGCTTCTTCAGCACTTTGACCAGACCCCCGTCTGATGCTGAGAAAACTATTAAGACTCTCCCCTGACCTTGCAAAAGGCAAGAACCCTTTGCCTAGTGGAATTTCCTCAGACTTCTTGGCTGAACCTAACAACTAACAGTGAGACCAATGTATTTTTTTATTACTATTTTAGAGCTGCAGCATTTGAGAAATTATCTTATTGTTGTTGTACTTCATATGCTCTATTTTTAGGTCTCGCCTGGCGGTGCACCGCAGCTGCTCGCTTTGAGAGGCATGCAGTACACACTATAGGTGAGGGAAGCCCCACCCACTCCCTCACCCACTTTTTCTTTGGCTTGTGGCTTTCTGCTGTATAAATGCTGCCTTCTGATGGGTTTAGAGGCTGCTAGTCCCACCTTATGACGGCCATGTCTCCTTCCAGGGCTATTGGCCCCTTTACTGCGTGTTTGCTGAGCACTACTTTGTTTCCCTGTCACCCCTCCTGCTGTCTCAGCCTTCCTCCCGCCCCCCCACTTCCGTCGTTTGTGCCTTATTACTGCCCGCCCACCCGCAGGTTAAAGCAAGCACTTGCATTGCGTCGAGAATTATGGAAAAAATGGGCAGTGGGCACGGTGGTGTATTGCAGGCTGGATGCTGTGTTTAGTAAGGAAGAGATAATTATTGGTGGCTCGCAATGCTACTTTATTTGCTTTGGAGTAATGGTTTCATTTTTGCGCTCTGCGCGAGGCAATATCTTCTCGTACCTCCCCCCCAGCCCCCGCAGTCGGGTGCCTTCTCGCTCCCCCCGCAGTCCGGAATTGGAGCAGTTGCATCGCATCAAAAATTGGGGTAAAAATAGGCGGTGGGCGCGGTGGTGTATTGCAGGCTGGATGGTGTATTTAGTAAGGCAGAAATATAAATTGGCGGCTTGCAATTCGAATTTATTTGCTCTGGAGTAATGGTTTCATTTTCGCGTTACACGTGAGGCAATTTCCTAATTTGAGCTTTTTATTAGTAGGATTGGGCTTGTTGAACAGCTGTCTGTGGCATCATCTAACATGATTCCTGTCACAAAAACACAGTAATGAATAACTTACATTAGGTGTATAGAATTCCCAGTGATGGCCACTTTGCATCTCATTAGAGATGCAAAGGGAGGCATTGGGAAAAAGGGTGCTAACATGCGATTATGCATGTTAGCACCCTCTTGTAAATAGGGTGATAGTTTTAGGCCAAAAAGTGAAGATAAACCCCTTGTAAATATGCCCCATAATGAATATATGAATCCGTGCTTGAATGCAACCAGGTGTGTTATATGGGATACGATCCTATCTTTAAAGGCTTTACCCTAGAAGCTGAGGAGCAGGTATTTAGACAGGTTACCCCGGTGTCACATAACCATATTTTGTTTGTGAAGTATTGTGAAATTCTTCTTGTCAACTGTTTGATTAAGGAGACTTTAATAACAATGAGAATGCAAGCAGCACAGGTAACAGAACAGAGTCAATACATGTAGCATGTCACTGCAGTTCCATTTAAAGTTATGTCATGTGTTATGTTATGTTACTGATTATTTGTATAGGTCTGCGCTCGCTTATTTTTTCCCCTGTAGGTATTTATAAAATTTATCAAACTATGCAGTGCCATGACTGTCAAAAAATGCTTTTTATGATTTAAAAGCATGTTTTGGGCCTCAGGGGTTAAAGCAGTGGATTTTTTTGCTTCACTTACAATCCTTCTATGTGTTGATAAACGTGCACTCTCTCCGTGTGAATAATTATTTTCCTTCGTTGTGACGTCCATAAAGGTTGTTAGCTGTTTGCCCCAATGTCCAACTGATCAGATCTACTTCAGCTGTGATTAAACTGTATGCGAAGGACCCCTGTCCTTTCTTTCAGGGGGTCGAGGGTAGTTCCAATACTTTAGACGGCTTGGAAAGGCTCCTATAAAGAGTCTACGTTCAATTCATCTGGCCATTCGAGAGGGTTTGCTACTATCAGTAAGGTCTCTCACTCTTAGTCCGTCAAGGGATAGATGGTCATCTGCCTTTCAGGCCACTTGAAATGATCTTAGAGTGTTCCCTTCCTTTTTATTGGTGCATTTTGTAGACACTGTACGTTAGAAATGCTGTATTCAGTCTATGGCTGCATGGATAAATACTTATAAGGTCCCAAAGGCGAGACCGATTGCATTGCAAATGCTTGTTGTAATGTTTTTCATTACATATGCAAATTCGATTTATCTATATGTCTATCTAGTTCAATGGTTGTCAATTAAAACTAGGCTTAATCATATCTCTTACATGAGATTATTTATGTGTACTAATGTAACTCGCAAGATCCTTCAGAGGGTATGACTTTCAAAAACAGTGTTGATAAAATGCATTTTCAATCCGCCAGCCATCAGAAAAGGCATCTTTATACGATCCTCTTGCATTTCTGCGCACACTGTACCTGAAACACAGATTGGTAACCTCCTAACACGGGTCTTATACCATATTTCAGTTTCTATTGCGGATGTTAATAAATACTGAGTAGAGGAGAAGAGCAGGTAATCACACAGGTGCGGAATCACTTGCAACATTGTAGTGATGGGGCACTGGGGCAGCAATTACTCTTCCTTTGTGGGGGACACAACACATATATCTGTAATAGAGACACCCTTACCAATAATTTAGGGTTATTTCCTATTATTTCTATCATAATTGATCCATGACAATTATAATCTGCCCCGCACTTAAAAATGGTTTGACACAATATTTATGTTAGATGATATTCCACTGTGAGTTTATCTGCTGAAAACAGAGTTAAGTAAAATGCTACTATCTTTAGATGAGCAAGGACATGAATAGTACATACCTGATGAGAAGAATTTGATGACTTTAGAAAACACTCCAGTAACAAGATCCTCAAAAAAGGAAGATGTTTGTATGAAATATGTCTCTCTGACCTTTCGTGGATCAGCAAGCATTTCATAGATCTCCTTCTTGTCCATAGTAGACGCCATTTCTAAGGCTTAGCCTTCTCCAACGTTCAGCCTGTGCTACTTGCACTCAGACTATATAGCCAAAAATCTAACTTTTAAATGATCTTCAAACAAAGACAACTCTGTTTTCATATGCAGCTTATTTAAGCTTTAGCATATTTACTTTTGTCTTCAGAGTTAATGGCCTGAGGCTGAAGTCATATGCTTGTACGTGTAAATTAATATTTAAAGATTAAACACTTTATAGTGCCTAAAAGTGAAAAGCGCCAACTTGGGTCATCTAGTCGAGCTTGACTGGGACAAAGTCAACGTTTGAGGACAACAGCACTGGAACAAGGGTCAAATACAAGCGGTAGGGTCTGGTCTAGTTTTTACATTCGGATTTAGTCATTTTGTGGAAGATTTTTCTCTTGATGTCGAGGAGGGCACCTCGTCAGGCCAGGTTACGAGTCAGTGGCTTGGTTCAGCACGAGCCATCTGTGAAATCCTGGAAGTCTTCATCTTCAGAGCTTTCAGCGGGGTGAAACTGAAATCCAGGCTGGGTCGCAGTTCAACGTCGATGGCTTGACTCTCGAAGACCAATCAGTCCACTTATGGAGCTTTTCACCAAAAATTCTCCAAGTCCTCCAAACATTTGCCATTTCTTCCAAAAAGTTCCTAAGGGGTTCCGAAGTGTCCACGGCACCATTCCAAGGTTCCAGAAGCTGTGAGTTGCTCCTTGGGATGTTGGGACATCAGTTCCCGTAATCCTTAATAGTACAATTGAAGTTGGTCAGCTGGGTTCTTCTTGGTGGAGGTCTTATAACCTGCTGCTTTCAGGGAGTCCACTACTAAAGACCAAAGTGTGCGGCCGGTGCAGTCCTTGGGGGTGCATTCTTCTATAGTGCAATCCAAGGGTTCAGCAGGGCAGTCCTTCTCTTTGTAGTTTCATGGCAGGGATTTGAGTTGGTGGTCAGGTTTCCCATATATATTGATGCTTCTGGGGATGACAAGCAGGGGGAACCCTTGACCAATGAGATGCAGGGTGCCATCTCAAGGTATGGCAATTTCCTCCAAAGTGTGGCATATTCTTGTCTCGGAAAGCACTGTTCATTAAATTCCAAAAGGAGAAAATCTCCCTTGCAGCTTACGGTCTGAATAACCTAACCTACTGGTGTGGCTAACTCTCCCTTCCAGCCCCTCTGCTAATTCAATTACTGGGTCTCCTGTCTGGCTGAGGGTGCAGGAAATGAGGGTGGGCCTGTTCCTGACCTAACAGTCATTACCTCTTGAAGACCAGATTGGCTACCTGGCCCTCTTCCTGTCATGTGCTTTTCAACAATTGTTCTCTTCCCACCAGATGTCTTCTTTGTCTCAATGCAGGCCACTTCACTCCTCATCAGAGCAATTTGGTTCAGCAAGTCAAAGGGTGGAAAGTCAGGAGAGGCTGCTAGAAGTCTGCATTTTGGCACAACAGAAAAGTAAGTTCTATAACTTATTTTATGTCATATTGATGTTAAACCTAAACTTGGCAAGTAGTTGTAAGTATTCCGTTTATTATTTAGACACTTTGAAGTAACTTTGTAGGTCACTCATATCAATAGTTCGGCTTTATTAAAGTTTGATGAAACCTTCCCATGTTAGCCTATGGTGCTGATGTGCTTCCGGTCCCAGACGCTGCGATCTTTCTCGTGTACCAGCGTACTCAATTGGTCAGCTTGGCTAATCCTCTGATGGTCTAGATAATATTCCGACTTCTCTTAATGGACCTTATTTTTGCCCGAACCACCAGATTGACATCACGCCAGTGCCCTTACTTTTGGAAGTGAATTTCGTTTTCACACCATTGGAACCCTTATCCGGATTTCTTCAACTTGCTCCACCTCCTTGCCAGCCGGGACGGAAGTACAACCAGCAGAGAGATATCAGATCTCCTTAACTTGCCTAAGGAAGTCTAGGGTCATTCACCCAGACGAAACATGTGTTGGCTGGGGAATCTCTCAAGAATAAAAGAAGAACACATTCAAATGTGAAACGTTTATTGTGTCTGAGTACTGAGTACTTACTCTGCTTTAAATCTTAAAGACGTGTGTGCAGGCTCGTTTGCTCATATTGAAGGGGGTTCAGGGTTAACCATCTCCTGTACACAACTGCCCACTACATATGAAAATGTGATGAGCGTTTCACTCTGGGCAGGCGCCACCTTCCTACCTACCCACTCAAACCCTGTTTTTTTTATACAATTGTGGCAAATTCGCAGTTTTTCCCTCACTAGGGAATATAAACCTTATTTCTGAATGTCCCTGCTTATAGTAATAATACACCCTACCCCTGGTCCACCTAGGGGTGACCTTAGAAGGGACGTATATGTAAACAAAAGGTAATTTAAGACTTTTGAAGTACCTTTAATTCCAAAGACAAGTGTGCGTGGTATTCTATTTTAAAAGCAGCCTGCCAAGCAGAGCTGCCTTTAAAATGACAGCAAACAATACAACAGTGCACACTTAAGAGTGTTAAATATGCTGTACCATTAAATTGCATGCCGTACCATAAACCAGGGACTTACAGGTAGGTTGTCAGTACCAATTGCAATTATACCTAATTAACATGTACTTGTAATCAGAGAAAATGCCCTGGGTCTGTTTAGCAGAGCCCGGGACACATTTATGAGTCAGAAAACCAGCACATAGTTGTCACAAATGGGGAAAAAAGTGGGAGGACACTGCAAAAAGTACTGGTTTCTCACAGAAGATGTTAACATGAACTCAAAAGATGACCCTGTCAACCAGCTGTTTTTGCCTGATCCTACTGGAACACATCTAATGACTCTGTTGATCATGCCCTCTTAGAAATACAATTCAGATTGGCAAATACTTCCCAGCCCGAATAATATTTGCCCTTCATTAGGAGTGGACTCTTGTAACCAGTGGGATCTGTAACTGTAATCGCTAGCTCCATCGGAATTATGAGATCTACTGGAGCACTGCAGAACTGTTTATTTTGGCCTGGACATATCAGTTGCTGTGAGTGTCGAAAATCTCATCATGAAACTCTGTTGAGAAATCAGGAACTAGTAGGGTACTGGATCTAGAATGATAAATCTCCTAATTTTAAGGGCCCCCTCTGAGAAGACCTATCTAAATGTGGATGAATGCAGATGAGCTGTCAAAACCCACCCTTCCTGTATTTGTGACTGTCTAGAGGTAATGCACAAACTGTAACTGTCATCCATCCCAGACACATACTGGATACAGGCTTCAAGGCATACAGAGCGGTAAGAGCAGAAAAATGTCCATTTTCAAAAAAGTGTCACTTCTAAAACAGTAAAGTTAAACCCAGCTTTCCCATTAAAGAGGGCTTATCATTCATTGATATGAAACATGATGCAGCTACTCCATTCTAATAAGGAATTTCACCTCAAATGTTTTTTAAGGAATTCCCAATGCTAGCCCATAAGAGGAGTAGGCCTCACAGTAGTGTAAAATAAATGTAGCTGTTTGTCAATTTCAGGACAAGTAAACGTTAAAATTACATGTCCTACCTTTTATTTACTCAGCAACCTGCCTTAGAGCTACCTGGGGCATACCTTAGGCGTGCTATATGTGTAAGAGAATTGATACTTGTATACACACTACTCACCCGCAAGGGTATCAAGGCGCTTGTACGAATACCGCTGTGGAACCCATCCTGGCTTTCTCTGTGAGGCATCCACTCCTGGGCACCCCCAAGGTGGAGACCAGGCATCCTTAGCGTTGTGGGGGCCGTTATGGAGATTAAGCAATCTATTGCCCAGAGTTGCAGAGTGGGACTCCATGATTGGAATAGGCACCGAGGCGAGAATTATCAGGTCCGAGGAAATTGAGCCCAAGACCCGCCGAGGCAGGTATTGAACCCTGGTCCCGGGCCAGACCTCTGCATCAGGGTCTGTTTCAAGTTTTGCAAGTGGTTTTGAAGGGCAAGTCGAAGTAGCAGTAAACTGCACACAGAGACCTTGCAATGCCAGGCCTGAGACAGGTTTGAAAAGTTGCTGTCATGGCGGCAAACCAGTGCTGTAGGACCACTAGAAACATTTCGATTACAAGCCCTGGGTATATGGTATACCACTTTACAAGGGACCTACAATTAAGCTAAAAAGGCACATCATGTATACACCAATTTCACCAAGTTTAGTGCACTTTAGCACTGGTCAGCAGTGGAAAAATTGTTAAAGTTCTAATGCCAACAAAAAAATACAGCCAAAAGTGGAGGTAAGCAGGTAAAAGATTAAGGAGAAGACCACACTAAGAATGACATGTCTAGCAAGTGCCCCCCAGCTGAAAGTGGGGAGATCTACCAATCCTCAAGGGATTTCTCATCACTAAGGCCAAAAATCCTTGAGAAACCATCAGAATTGGCATGGTCTACCCCAGTCGGTATTACACCTTGAAGTCTATACCCTATAGGGAAATGGACCACCTCAACAATTTTGGAACCTCACCCCTCATTTGCACGAGCCACCTGAGGGGCCTCTGGCCAGTCTAAATCAGGAAGTGGGTGACCAAAAGCTTCTCTTTTGATAGAACTCCACCTCTATTCACTGAGGAGTAACCTCCTGGAGATGAAGACCAACGATTTGTCCAGGCCCTCTTCATTTAGCTATAATAAAACTGCCCCTATGCCACGTTCTGAGGCATCTGTTTGAATGATAAACTCCTCAGTCAGTGCCCTGTTCAGGTGTTATGCCCAGTGGGGTGGGTCTTGGTACAAAATTCATAGGACAAGGGGATACTGGAGGGTTCTATCACTCCCAACTTCAGCATTTTAGAGACTTAGGGGCACATTAGCAAGAACCTCGTTAAAATTATTGCCGTTTTAGCGGTCGGAAACTGCCACTAAAACGGCGATAACAGGTTTGCTAATATGCGTTATAGAATTCCAATAAAAGCCCAGGTTAGATGTCCTGCATATCTAACATGGGCTTCTATTGGAATTCTATAACACATATTAGCAAGCCTATTATCGCAATTTCAGAGGCAGTTTCCTTACCGCTAAAACAGCGATAATTTTAAGGAGGTTCTTGTTAATATGCCCCTTACATTTTAATGCTGGCCCTTACCATATTAGACAACCTGTAAGATTTATTCTTGGCAGGGTGGTTGACACCTGTGTCTACAATATGGGTACATAGGTGGGTAGTCCAAGGAATAAGGGAAAATAGAGAGGAGTACTGTCCCAACATTTGCTGGCAGTCCCTTTGCTGTTCAGGGCTAAGGGAAATTATTTCTCTTTCCACAGATACATCTTTCACCTTTTTGTCCAAGAGGTTAAGGAGTGGGTTTACTCGCCTCCTCCTCTTCTCCATCTGTCACCAACAGCATGGTGATCTCAGACCTCTCAAAGTGAGATTTGAAACAATTGATGTGAAACAACCTGTGGTTTTGCCTGGGGGTCTTAACTTTTGCCAGGTAGGTGTCCTTACCCTTCTTCTCAATCACCTCTTAGGTCCCAGTCCAAGGATCCTGGAGGGCCTTGGGTTCCACAGATTCTTTAACACACACTTTCTACCCAGGCTGCATTTCCACAGTGATAGAAATTTGGTCATAGCACTCATTGCAGTCTGAAAGGCTTCTAAGTTGTCAGAAAATTGATTCAACAACTTAGTCATATGGCTTCTAAAGTCCAGCACTTAGCTTACTACATCCTGGGGAATCTTCCTGGAAGCCTGATCCCACCCCTCCTTCACAAAATATCAGAGGGCCTCTAGCAGGGTGCCTGTACAGAAGCTCAAAGGAGCATCTCTGTAGGTAAACAGAAGGCATGGAACAAGGATGTCCCACTTATTCCTCAGGACCACAGGTAGGCCTTGAATCATGCCCTTCAGGGTCTTGTTGAATCTTTCAACAAGCCCATTTGTTTGTGGGTGGTAAGGGGTGGAGAACCTATGGGTTATACCACACTCCTTCCACAATTACTGCATGTATGCAGACATGAAGTTTGTTCCCCTGTCAGACACAACCT
Organism: Lissotriton vulgaris; assembly: GCF_964263255.1. Taxonomy (NCBI): domain Eukaryota; kingdom Metazoa; phylum Chordata; class Amphibia; order Caudata; family Salamandridae; genus Lissotriton; species Lissotriton vulgaris. The sequence goes on along the minus strand of NW_028240639.1, from coordinate 66,075 downwards.
CCTTGGGGAAACCCACTTGGGTAAAAATCCCCATCAATGCCTTGCCACCACAGGTGCAGTCATGGCCCTCAGAGGGATTGCCTCTGAGTACCTAGTAGCATGATCCACCAGAATCAGGATAAACCTGTTGCCTGATGCAGTCTGGGGATCCATAGGGCCACCAATGTTGATGCCCACCCACTCAAAAGGTGTGGCAATGACAGACAAGTGATTATTGGGGGATTTTCGCCTCTGCCCTGTCATCCCACTGAACTGGCAAGTTACACAAGTCCTGCAGAACGCATCAGAGGATTTCTTGCTCCTGTGCCAACAAGAGGGTGGGACAAGCCTTGCAAAGGACTTGTCTTGGCCCAGATGTCCTGCCAGGCGAATCTCAAGAGCCACCTCCATTAGGAAGGCCCTGTAGCACTGGGTGTCCACCAGGGCTCTTGTTGTTACATGCACAGGAGCCATAGGCTCACTGAAAGGTGGTTGCCCTCCCAGTAAATGTGATAAATGACATCACCCCTTCGCAAGACCTCTGCAACTCCCTCGCCTCCTACTTCCACAACAAGATCGCTGACATACACAACAGCTTCAGCACTCAACCGACGAACACCACGACTGAACAACCACCCCCCACCACCACCCTCCGCGCCTGGACTCCGATCAGCACCGAAGACACCGTCCGCACGATGAACTCCATCCACTCCGGATCTCCGACCGACCCCTGCCCTCATCACGTCTTCAACAAGGCCGACGCTGTCATCGCACCCCACCTGGAGGACATCATCAACACATCCTTCGACACCGATTCCTTCCCAGAGAGCTGGAAGCACGCCAAACTCAGCGCTCTACTCAAGAAGCCATCGGCTGACCCCACCGACCTCAAAAACTACCGCCCCATCTCGCTGCTCCCGTGTCCTGCAAAAGTCATCGAGAAGACCATCAACAAGCAGCTGGCCGCCTTCCTCGAGACAAACGGAGCCCTCGACCCCTCGCAGTCTGGCTTCCGGGCCAACCACAGCACCGAGACCGCCCTGATCGCAGTCACCGATGACATCCGAGCGCTGCTCGACAACGGAGAAACAGCGGCCCTCATCCTCCTCGACCTCTCCGCGGCCTTCGACACTGTCTGCCATCGTACCCTAGTACAACGCCTCACCAACGTCGGAGTCCAGGAGAAGGCACTGGAGTGGATCATCTCCTTCCTCGCCGGAAGGACACAGAGAGTCCGCCTCCCTCCGTTCAGATCTGAAGCCACCGAAGTCATCTGCGGCGTCCCTCAAGGCTCCTCGCTCAGTCCAACCCTCTTCAACATCTACATGAGCCCCCTCGCAGACAATCGCACGCCAGCACAACCTGAACATCATCTCCTACGCCGACGACACCCAGCTGATCCTCTCCCTTACCAACGACCCCGCCACCGCCAGAGCCAACCTTCACGAAGGGATGAAAGAGGTAGCCGAATGGATGAAGAACAGCCGCCTGAAGCTGAACTCAGATAAGACGGAAGTCCTCATCCTGGGATCCTCACCCGCCACTTGGGACGACTCCTGGTGGCCCCCCGCGCTAGGCAGCGCACCCAAACCAACAGACCACGCACGCAACCTGGGCTTCATCCTGGACTCCTCCCTCTCCATGACCAGACAAGTCAACGCCGTCTCCTCATCGTGCTTCAACATCCTGCGCATGCTACGTAAGATCTTCCAATGGATCCCCACCGAGACCAGGAAGACGGTCACCCAGGCCCTCGTCACCAGCCGTCTGGACTACGGCAACACCCTCTACGCCGGAACCACCGCCAAACTCCAGAAGAGACTCCAGCGGATCCAGAACGCCTCAGCACGGCTCATCCTGGACATCCCCCGCCGCAGCCACATCTCCGGACACCTGAGAGACCTGCACTGGCTCCTGGTCAACAAGAGAATCACCTTCCGTCTCCTCACCCACGCACACAAAGCCCTACACAGCCAAGGCCCAGGATACCTCAACAGCCGCCTCAACTTCTACGCTCCCAAACGCCAGCTTCGATCGACCAGCTACCGCCCTTGCCACCATCCCCCGCATCCGTAGAGCCACGACAGGGGGACGGTCCTTCCCCTACCTCGCCGCCAAGACATGGAACTCCCTCCCCACCCACCTCCGCCTGACCCAGGACCACCTGGCCTTCAGGAAGCAACTCAAGACCTGGTTGTTCGAGCAGTAGCAGATCCCCCTCCCCCAGCGCCTTGAGACCCACTGGGTAAGTAGTGCGCTATATAAATGCGATGATTGATTGATTGATTGATTGATTGATAAATCCCAGAGACATCACCTGCTGCTTGGGCTCCAGTCTGTTTCCTTATGCCCTCAAGAATTGGACAGTCCCTTTGTACCTTACAGAACTCCTCCTTGGTGGGTTTTCTTTCTACCTGCCATCCAGCAAGTGTTGGTAGGTCACCCTGAGAAGCAGTGCTCTCAGTGCAGCCACCACAGGGGCCTCTTCCTCCTCATTGGGAACACACAAGGGGGTTGCTTTCCAACCCCCTCTGCCTTCCTTCTTTGTAGAAGCTGTCCGAGCCATCCTTTCAAGCTCCAGCCCTTTGTGACTCCCATCCTTGGCAGCTATGGACCTTGTCATTCCACAGATCCACTCAGATAACCAAAAGTCTCCACATGAGCCGTGAACTCCACTTCTTTCCAGATTGTGTGCACAATGTCCTTACCCACCAACAGTCCACAGCCATGGCTAACAGCAACTTTCAGAAGACCTCTAACCACTTCACTCAAATGGAACCAGAGCCGGAGGACAGTGATCCTTTCTGTTGTCAGTCACCACCAACTGGTGGAATGCAACTGCCTGCTCTGGGGAAACCAGCTGACTCCTTACTATTGTCTTGCTTAGACCTGTATCCCTCAGAGCATCCACACTTTACCTATTAATGGTGACTCACTGCTTATACTTTGTAGTATTTGAGGGGACATGAATTTTAGGAACCATCTCACTGTCACATGGGGTCCCTAGGGTAACCCCACTAAACCCCACCCATTAACAGGAACATCCTGACAGGTGCATTGGCAGCTACAAGCTCAACTGAGCATGGGAAGAGTAGTAGAGACTAAGTATAGCCAGGTCTTTGAGCAAGGCACAAGGGTAAACAACAGAGAAGAAGGAAAAGCACATGGCGAGCACACAGCAGACAAAATGGCTGCCGGAAACAAGATGGCTTCAGCTAAATGCCAACATCGATCACTGCCAATTTTTACATTTATGATCTAGAATAATCTGGGTATACATCTTGTATGTCAATCTGCATCATATTATCAATTTCTTTATCTAGCATACTCTGGGCATTCATTTGTGCAACATTACATTTAGCAGGTGTACAGGCAGTAATACAGGTGGAGCAAAGCATTGGACCACAACATGTCAGTAGAATTGCGAATAATAAACATAGGATTGTCAGCACCTTCCAGCCCCAGGTTACAATTAACGTCCAAAACCAGCTGGCAAATGTCCATGTGCCAGTATCGGGGAGGATTTCAGCAGTAGTTTTATGCAATTTAGAGATTGCATCAAAAACTGAAGGAGCATGGTCAGGTATATAGACACAACCAATTAATAATAGGGGGACCCCTGAATCGATGAAGGAAGCCCAATAGGGGAAAATCATGATATCAGAAAAACATCTGCACTACCTATCTATTTTGGAAACACGTAATTAAGTCGTAAAATATATCACTGCGGCTATACCATGAGCTCAAGCAAAGGAATAAAAGGCAGTTATTTAAACATACATTTTATTTTTGTTTTGTTATTATTCGCAAACCTTACATAGGTGTATAAGTCATGTCTTTACATCATAAAATATATACAAAAAGTGATACTGGCCCTCAAAAGTGAAATTCCCATGGACTAACTTTCATGCAATTCATTCATACACTCTCACACTCACATAAACCCATTCAGACTGTGAAGACACACTAAACATTCATCAAACATTGTATCTAGTTATGTTATGAGGTCCCTATACAAGTGCAACATAGAAAAAAAACGTTTTTTATCCTTTGATAAGGCAATAAAATAGCTGGTGAACAATTCTCAACTAATAAAGATTTGCATCAAAGATCACAATGTAACTTTTGAATGAATAAAAGAAAAATTATGATCAAATCGATAATAATTTGTTATATATGAATTAAACAATAAGATGCATGCATAGGGAACAAGAGGTTTTCAGTCAAACACGCCGATACGCGTTTTGGTGTAACCACCACCAATGTCGGACTGCCACCTTCTTCAGGGCGTAACAGAAGGTTCCTGTCAGTAGTCCGCGTGACCTGGCGAGGACCAAAAATCCAAATAGAAAATGTTTAGTCTACTGGAGAAAATCAAGCACGCTGATAGAAACGATGGATGGATCTGCGCAGGAATAATTGATAGGCACAACCATGAGAAATAATGTTAATGGTCGGCTGTTGAGTAAGTTCTAATTGGCGCACCCGTCCACTAGATGACGTCATAAACCTGAAGGAGAAAGGATATTGGCCATCCAGGCGTGGAATGTATGTTAGTCAGAGCTGCTCAGATACCAGAAAATTGGGATCCAACGTCTAACCTTCTCATCTGACGTGGCGTCTTGTCTCATCGGACGTACTGTCTTGTCTTCATATATCTTTAATTAGCCTGCCACTCAATCGGAGGCCTAATTGTAAAAAACAGTCTGCTACTTCAGATCGAATGCTCCATTGGAACCAGGATAACCGATTGCCAAGAAACGGTCGGCAGATGCTACGATCCGCGGACGCCCGCAAAATGCTTTGAAGTCTTTTTAAGTAGCACATGGTGTATGTAGCCTGCAAGTGTTCGATAATAAAATATAGCAGCCAATGATTATGACTCTGCACACAAGACAAAAACACATTAATCCAAAAAAAGAGACAATGTGTAAGAAGCAAATAAACAGAAGATAAAAAGAAAAACGAATCCAGAGGTAGTGCGTAATGATCAAGGAACAAGACAGTATGATCATGTTTTCTTTATCATATAGTCTGGACAGATACTAATTGCAAGGTTTACTTGCCTGGCGAGGACCAAAAATCCAGATAAAAAATGTTTAGTCGACTGGATAGAATCAAGCACACTGATAGAAATGATGGATGGATCTGCGTCAGCAAACAAACAAACACAGTCTGTAACATTCCGAATGAGGGTGCAATCCAATATTAAATGGTGGAAAAAAGATGGGTAACCATTAAATTACTTACCTGCGCATGAATAATGGATAGGCATAACCACGAGAAATAATGTTAATGATTGTATGTGAGTAAGTCCCCAATTGGCGCACCCGTCCACTAGATGGCGTCATACACCTAATGGAAAGAGGGAAACCAATTGTGCTTAGATATAATGTTGCCTCAAACATAGAAAGGTGAATATGTGGTTCTGAATTACTTCAAACTTATCAAATGACCTATTGAAATTGCTAGATTAATATTCTCATAAAGGAACAGAGGAAAACACTGTTCTAATGAAATCTCTAAGGGCCATATGTAGGTAGGTCTTTTGCGTTCGCAAAACCCGAAAATTCCCAGAATTCCGGGTGTTTGCGATCCCAAAGTGTGTGATGTGATATAGGTAAGCAATGTCCCATGCTAAATTGCTAATCGCAAAATTTGCAATTAGCAATTTTGCGTGTAATGGATAATGCGAATAAATCTGAATTCGCGAACTGCGTGTCAGTATTTGTGGAAATCGCTAATTCTGTCACACAAATTGCGAATTAGCATTTTCCCATGTAGGTAAAAGTAGCAAATAGCGAATTCCCAAAAATCGTAATTTTGCACTTCTCAATTACCACCAACTCTGGCCAGGTGGTAATCAGGTGCAAACTATTTAAAGTGGCCCATAATGCAACAGTGGCTTCACACAATGGCTGGGCTTTATGTTATAGCCAGGAGGCTGCGTATCAGAGAGACTGAAGAGAGAAGTAGACAGCAGGAGTGGATCTACAGGACACGCATCACCCTCTTCCAACGCACTGAGGAGGACATCCATGGACACTACAGGCTGCATCCAGAAAGTATCCTGGAGCTGATAGAGGAGCTGACACCCATGCTGGAGCACCGCACATACAGGGCACACACCTGTCGTAATTTGACAATGATTGGGTTAGCATTTAGCTCAGCTACAAGAACTTCTTCTTATCTTGAACAAATTTGTGGAGGCCATTTTGTATTACAGGCTTACATCTTCATGAACATGCTGCCTCGTGGTCAGCATGCCCTTTTGTCCTTCCTCTTTACCAATGGCCATCTAACTTGCCCAGCAACAGGCTATTTTTAGTACTGGTCAAGCTCGCACATGCGTAGTCAAACCCTCTGTATTAGTGGACGGTCACCTTTTAGGAATGTTCCCCCAACTGGCCAGTGGTGCTGAAACTCCTCCCATGAATTGGCTGTGTTCCAAAAATTTCCTTATATGTACCTAAACTGAGCAAATGTATTCCGCCTACTCTTTTTATTACTGTAAAAATGTATAAAAGAGGTCACGCACCGATGTTCGGTGTGATACTTCTTGCATTACCGAAGGGTGCTGTAGGAATGTACCACCAACACCCCATGGGGTCTTAATAAACTTGTCTTTTGCATTTCCAGTTTCCGTGCCAACTTCTATGTTACGGTGTTATGGAGTTTTTGCAGAGTATGTAGGTCTGAAGAACCCAATACCACAAATTGGCGACCACAAAGGGACTCATCGGCTACTCGGATGCCCATAGGAGAGGTCGTGACGAAGGATTGGAAACTCGCCATGGACGCGTACGCTGCCACTGAGTGACCCGAGTCTTGGCACCCAAGGTGTTTCTTCCTTTCCTTCTGATCTGATATTCCAGGTGGCGCCGGTCCCCGACTGAGATTCTGATCGATTGGGTTGTCGTACAGTGCCTGTTTGGCTGATTCGATTAAAGAACTTGGCAGCTGGAACCTGGATACTTGAGAATTTGGTAAGCTTGTGATTGGTAAGATAGTCTATGGACACCTACTGTGGCTTTTTGGATTTGTTTGAGTTAGCTAACATTTGGTTCTATGATTTGAGTTATATGTGGAGTGCACCTCACATAGGCAGGCAGTGTGGAGATATTTCTCTGATTTTGTATTTGTTTGAATGGCACACCATGTGTAAATTATATTAAGTGCCATTTTATGTAATATCGCGTTTTTGTGATATTTTGACATGCCTGTTTTGAGCACACTTCGAGGAATGTGCTGTCTTGAAAAAGGTACCAATTATCGATTAAATGAATCTCAGCCGGCTCCCCCAGAGGGGACACCTAATCGCGAAATGTATGTTAAATTTGGCCTTCCCCTTATTATGTATAGAACGTTGTGGCATAAATATACCAAAAATGATCGTGAATTGCAATGGCCACTACATGGGTCGTTTGATTTGCGAAAGGTTCAATATGTGGGGCAATGTTTGTTTCAGCGTAGGTCTAGACAGGATATGTTTTTTTGTGTACGTATTTGGGAGAAAGCGGTGCATGAGCGAATGAAGCGTGAACAAGCCTTGGCGGACAAAGAGGAGCGAAAGGCTGCTCGTGATAAAGCTTTACAGCTGGAGGAGAAAGAGTTGCAGGAAAAGAAAGAGAGGGAGACACGGGAACATAATTTGCAAGTTAATGGTCAATTTCCTATTCGATGTCCTCTTTATCCTGTCCTTACTAATGAATCTGATGATTTTTTATTATTAGACCGTTGCCCGCCTCCGTATGTTTCACCTATGGCTCCAGATGAGGAATTGGATGAAGACGATCAAGGGGATAGTCGTACCAGGCTAAGTGTTGAACGGGCTGTAGAATTGCGGGGGTTTGCTCGAAAACTTAATGTTAAATCTATAACTATTTCAGAGGTTAATGACCATATGTGTAAGTGGTCTGAGAAAGAACAGTTGTATTTTTTGAGCCATTTCGGAGACGAAGTTGTAGAACGGTTTAGAAAATATTCCTCTGAGTTGGAGCCAAAGGATGTATCAGTTGGTCGTGAGAATTTGCGTAAAGGTATTTTTGTCCTTACAGATGCGGATTCGTTTTTCCAACGGTTGGTCCAGCTGCGGGATGAGGCATTACAATTACGGGCGGCGAAAAAGGCATCCGACCCGGCTGCGTCTGGATCGATAGAGATATCCAAAGAGTATCCTATCTTTGGAGCAGATAAGAGTTCTACAGTTCATATTATGCCTATGCGAGAAGCTGCGCCTTTATATGTTCCTTCTAAAGGGCATGGCACAGATGATGATAAAACGTCTGTGAATGCAAAGGGTTATTTTATATATAACTGGGTTTACACGCCATGGAATAGAACAGATGTTATGGCACTTAAGACTGCTCTGCCTGACCCTTGTAAAAATCCGGCAGCTTTCTATGAAGGAGTGGAAGGGGCTATTTCTTCGTGCGTTATGACATTAGTTGATATTGATCTTTTCTTTGGGTTAATATTGCCTCCTGATATGTGGAGGGCGATTCGTAAGTTTGATGATCGAGCGATTCTGGGTGCGGATTGGAAAGACTTAGCTCAAGCCGATTTGGATAGGGAGCCCGCGTGTAAACCATGCCAATTGATTTTAGATCTTCCAGGGGCTATTTTGAATAAATTGAAAACGCATGTTCCCCCTAAAAAGATTGACTGGACTATGTTAACTTCTTGCAAACAGAAACAGGATGAATCGGTTTCTGACTTATTTTCCCATTTTGAGGAAGCATTCCATGACTACAGTGGGCAATTATTAACAGAGGACACGGGCAGGCATTTGTTCGTCGACAAGTATGTGGCTAATCTCATACCGGAGATTGCAAAACGATTTAAGACTAGTGAAAGTTCTTGGACCACGACGACCCCTGCTTCTTTATTGACTATGGCTCAGTATGATGAACTACAGGAATTGGAGGCTAAGGAAAGTAGTGATAAGAAAGCAAAGGAGTTAAAGACGAAAGTGATGTTGGCTCAGGTTTTCGCTACGCAGCCGCGAGGGAATGATAGGGGTAGATGAGGATCGTATGGTACGTCTTCCGTTCGTTCCGATATTTCTGAGGACCAGTGTGCATACTGTAAACAGTTTGGACATTGGGCTTCAGACTGTCCGGTGCTGCGAGAACAGCGTAATCAGTGTGGTCGAGGAAGTGGAAGGACGCGGAATAGTTATTCAGGGGCGAGGGGTGGAGTGAATGATCGTGGTAGGTTTGAAGTGAGGGGTCGTGGTCAGGCTGATCATTATACTTTTGATCGACGGAATCAGAATCAGATAGCTGAGGGTGAGTTCACTGAGTCCCAGGATTATGTACATGCATAGGATTGCGTAGGATGGGGTGTGGAATCGGTTGAAGTACCAGTAGATCAAAGGGGTCCATATGCATCAGCGCATGTTTTGGGTTCTACTGATCCGTTTCTGGTCGATACAGGAGCTACTCGTAGTGCTCTGTCCAAACACTTGGTTCCAAGGGCTCCCCTGTCTGGCGAAATAATTACATCAATAGGGTTTGATGGAACACCCTCTCTTAGCCCATTGTCACAACCCCTTACTTTTCACATTGACAAATTTACTGCCCCATGTCCGTTTTTGTTGTCACCAAACACTCCAGATAATATCATGGGACTAATTTTGCTTAAATATTTTCGAGCAACTATACGTTGCGCTCCTGAAGGGGTGCGGGTTATTTTGAATGAGAATTACCCAGATGTAATGAGAGTGTGCCTCATGCAGGAGACCGAGGCGCTAGCCTCTCTTCCAAAAACGTTATGGGCCACTTCGGATACAGATGTGGGACAGATGATTATCCCTCCCATACGTATCACTGTTAAGGAGGGGGCATCTTTGCCTCGTGTATCGCAATATAAAATATCCAGGGAAGGTGAAATTGCTTTGATGCATATTGTACATGACTTGATTATTGCAGGCGTGGTAGAAGAAGTCCCCTATAATGTCTGTAACAACCCTATTCTTCCGATTTTAAAGAAAGATACAGACATAAAAATCTATCATTTCATTATTGATTTGAGGGAAATTAATAAGATAGTAGTGCCTCAGTACCCAGTGGTGTCTGATATTACCACCTTACTTACTTTGATTCCGCCCACGGCCACTACCTTCACTGTTATTGATTTGGAAAATAACTTCTTTTCGATTCCCATCCATCCTGATAGCAGATATCTGTTTGGCTTCACATTAAATAACAAATCATATAGATTTTGTCGAGTTCCTCAAGGTTACACTGAAAGCCCTAGCATTTATAGCCAGGCTTTAAAAAGACAACTTGATTCTTTCGATTTACAGTCTGGAGTGGCTCTTATACAATATGTTGATGACATCTTACTTGCAGCAGACACGCAGGAACAATGTGAAGAGAGTAGTCTTTCCCTGCTTTCTTTTCTTGCCCAGAATAATCACAAGGTTTCTAGGAAAAAGCTACAATATTGTAGACCAAAGGTGACCTACCTCGTCATCTTTTGTCTAAGGAGGGACGTGCATTGACATCTGATCGAATCCAAGCCATCTTAGATACACCAGTACCTCGCACTCAGAGAGATGTTCGTGCTTTTATAGGTTTAACATCTTTTTGTAGACAGTGGATAATGGGGTTCTCACACATTATAAAACGTTTGTTAGCACTGTTGTCCAAAACTACACCGATCCCCCTTGAATGGACAGATGAATGTCAGAATGCCTTTGAACAGTTGAGACAAGCCCTTTGTTCCGCACCAGTGCTAGGTACACCAGATTATACAAAGATCTTTACACTATATGTACATGAGAAGGATGGGTGTGCATTGTCAGTCCTAGTGCAGACACACGGGGATAAACAGAGACCTTGTGCGTACTTTTCAGCAGTACTTGACCCCGTAGCACGAGGATTACCTGGGTGTTTTCGAGCAGTTGCAGCAACAGCAGTGGCTATACGACAGACTGAGGGAATAGTTTTGTCACACAAATTGGTGGTGTTAGTTCCCCATGCGGTAGACGCGCTGCTAAACCAAACAAAAACCCAGTATCTAACTAGTGCACGTTTAACAGGATATGAGTTAACACTGTTGGCGCCACATATTACACTGAAGAGATGTGCCACTTTGAACCCTGCTACTTTATTGCTGTATCCAGTTGTTGAGGGTCAGGAGGAAGAACACCATGATTGTGTTTTCCTGACTGAAGAACAAACAAAGGGTCGTATTGACTTACAGGATACGCCACTTCCAGATGTAGATGGGGAACTGTGGGTTGATGGATCGTGCTTAAGGTTGCCAGATGGTACAACTTCTGCAGCCTATGCGATCACAACACTTAAGACAGTGGTAGAAGCAGCACGAATACCGCAGAAATCGGCCCAAGCAGCTGAATTGATAGCTTTAACGAAAGCCTGTGAATTAAGTGCTGGTTTATGTGTGAATATCTACACTGATAGCCGGTATGCCTTTGGAGTAGTGCACAATTTTTGCCTACTCTGGAGGGAACAAGGGTTTTTGACTTCACACGGAGTGCACATTATGCATGGAGAATTAGTACGTGATCTCCTGAATGTGCTATTACATCCAAAGAAAGTAGCGATAATCAAATGCAGTGCACATAAGAAAGTGACAGACAAAGTAGGACAAGGAAACGCTTTCGCAGATCGCATAGTGAGGGAAACTGCTATGTTACAAAATGTCTCGCCTATGTATGTGGTGAAATCACAGGCTGAGCGATGGCATGATGCTAGAGAGGAGATCTTAGACATTCAGAAATCAGCATCCGAAGCGGAACTTGCAACCTGGGCAACGGAGGAAGTGTTGGATGATGAGGGTTGCTGGAGGAGCAAGGATATGGAGAGATGGAAATTGCCTGCCGCTTACTTGCAAGCAATGGTTCAAATGACACACGGATTGGCACATGTTGGAGATCTTGCAATTACTAAATTTCTTACACGAGTTTGGGAGCATCCTGAGATTGCCAATACGGCCAAAAGAGTAGTGCAGACCTGTCTGATATGCTTACAATACAATCCTGCTAAAGGGACTTATACTCCTAAAGGAGGGTTTGTTCCACCTACTGCACCATTTGAAGTACTTCAAATGGATTACATCCAGCTTGAGCGTTGCAATAACCTTAAGTATGTCTTAGTGGTGGTGTGTGCTTTCAGTAAATGGATTGAGGCCTTCCCCACGAAGGATAATACAGCATTGACAACAGCTAAGGTACTGCTCAAAGAGTACTTCCCACGCTATGGTGTTTGTAAATTTCTGTGGAATGATAACGGTCCTCATTTTGTTGGGAAAGTAGTGGAGTACGTCCTGAAAGGATTGGGGATTCAGCAAAAGTTTCATGCTGTATTCCACCCGCAGTCAGCAGGTCTGGTAGAAAGGTATAATGCTACTCTGAAGTTGAAGCTAGCAAAGATCGTGGCATCTACGTCTTTGAAATGGCCGGATGCTCTGCCTCTAGCACTGCTATCTATCAGATGAGTACCACATTCCCGAACTGGCCTCACAACTTATGAAAAGGTGTTTGGAAGGCCTATGAATATATGGGGAATTCCTAAGCCTCGTTTGCTACATGATGTGCCTTGTATAATGATGAACGATTATTTGACACGATTAACAAATGATTTACTCTCTATTCATCAACAGGTTCGAGAAGCGCTCCCCGACAATTCCATTGGAGAGGCTCACAATCTTCGTCCTGGAGATCATGTGATGATCCGATCATTTGAGAGATCCAGCAGCTTGGAGCGGAGGTGGCGTGGCCCTGAGCAGGTATTGCTGGCCACTTGAACGGCTGTACGAGTCACGAACAAGAAGCGGTGGGTGCATTCTACTCATTGTCGTTGTGTCTCTCCGGATCTGGTGAACACCACTGTGCTGTCTGATTATCGAGACATCTTGGACGCAGAGAAGAGCCCAGCTACTACGTCTACTGAATCGGAGGGAGCCTTCCCGGACCACACTGTTTCTGGTGGAGAAAGATACAATCTACGGCCAAGAAAAGCAGTTGTTTTGTGCGAGACTGGTTGAGTTACCGCTCTGACGTTTGTGAAAACGGAAGCCGGGAATATCAAGGGGGGGGGATCAGTTCTGCCGAGTGTAGCGACACCCGTCTTGAATCTCGGAGAAGAAACCAGCGGCTACCTCGGAGCTCAGCACTCATATTTTTATTTTTTAGTTGTTTTGTTTTAAGACATTTGTGCTTTGCACTATGGCACCTGCTATGATAAGAAGCAAGAGAATTCTTGGTGCAGTGCTTTTTGTTACGACCATTGTGGTAATAGCAGTAATAGCTTGGGTTGTAGAGCGATTGGTTCCAGCAAGAGAATATTTATTGCCTACTACTCCAATTCCATCTGAACATTTTCATTTCACTTTGCCTTATCATGAAGAACGACATAGACAGACTTATCTGAATAACAGTTCCATTCAAATTCTACATCACACCCATAATATGACGAACACTTCTAACTGTTGGGTATGTGGAATGTTGCCTGAACATCAAAAGAAAGGAGGCACTCCGCTTATTCCTCTTCCGTTCTCTCATAATGGTTCTTGTAATGCTTGGTACAGTCTTCTGTTTACTTTGAGATGGCCGACAAAGGGTGGACTGCTTTTCCGGCTTAATAAAGTTTTCTATAATGACAGAGATGGTTACCCGCAAGCAGAAGGAACTAAATTCGAATGGGAAGAATATCGACCAGATAATGTGTGTTTGCCTCAAGTTTACACTAATCAAAGATGTATAAATATGTCTAGTTTACATGTGATTACAGTTATTGATACCAAAGCTGACTTATGTGTCCGAAATAAAGGTACTATCCCGGTAGGGAGAAGTGAATGTAATACTCCTCTCACCTTCGACACTCCAAATGGTATCGCCTTTGCAGCCTCACGAAACACTTACTTCATTTGTGGAAATAAAGGTTATCACCGTCTTCCTATTGGATGGTTAGGAACATGTTACATATCCTTTGTATTACCCCCTGTGTTTATTGCCCCACCCATGTATCATAATGACTTTGTGTTATACCATGATTTTATATTAAACAGAGTGAAGAGAACATTAGAAATTGATGACGTCGACCAGACAGATACCTCTCTGCAGCAATATGTTGATTTTAATTTAGGCCTCTTTTCGTTTGTTGGTGCTGCCCTAAATAGCAGAAAAATAAGACGGCGAACACGAATGTGGAAGCTGTTGCTAATGAGACAGTTTTTGCCCTAGGGAATTTGACTGAGGAACTTCAAATTACCAGAATTGTAACGCTCCAGAACCGTATGGTTCAAGATGTAGTGTTAGCTGATCGTGGGGGTACATGCCGAATTATCGGTAGTAGTTGTTGTGTATATGTCCCAGATAATTCACCTTCTGTATATGATGCTATTTCCTAATTGCATAAAATAGCTGCTGTAATACACCCTGACAATGGTACATGGACATTCTCAAATTGGTTCTGGACTTTACTTAGTACTTAGGGTTGGAAACTTCTGACTATATTATGTACAATAATTGGGATACTCTACTTCCTTTGCCTATGTATTCAATGTGGCCCTATGTTATGTTCTACGTGTGTTACAGCTTGTATACCATCCAAACGAGCCATTGTTAAGAACGAGCAAATGATTAATCGAGAGATAACGAATATTATGTTGATTAATACTGATGATGAGTATCCTGATTACATTAATTATGAGGTAGCTTCAGCTAAATGCTAAAAGGGTCGTCTGTCGTAATTTGACAATGATTGGGTTAGCATTTAGCTCAGCTACACAAACTTCTTCTTATCTTGACCATATTTGCGGAGGCCATTTTGTATTACTGGCTTCCATCTTCGTGAACATGCTGCCTCGTGGTCAGCATGCCCTTTTGTCCTTCCTCTGTACCAATGGCCATCTAACTTGCCCAGCAACAGGCTATTTTTAGTACTGGTCAAGCTCGCACATGTGTAGTCAAACCCTCTGTATTAGTGGACGGTCACCTTTTAGGAATGTTCCCCAAACTGACCAGTGGTGCTGAAACTCCTCCCATGAATTGGCTGTGTTCCAAAAATGTCCTTATATGTACCTAAACTGAGCAAATGTATTCCGCCTATTCTTTTTATTACTGTAAAAATTTATAAAAGAGGTTGCGCACCGATGTTCGGTGTGATACTTCTTGCATTACCGAAGGGTGCTGTAGAAATGTACCACCACCCCATGGGGTCTTAATAAACTTGTCTTTTGCATTTCCAGTTTCCGTGCCAACTTCTATGTTACAGTGTTATGGAGTTTTTGCAGAGTATGTAGGTCTGAAGAACCCAATACCACACACCTTTCCCACACACATACAGGTGCTGTGCTCACTGCACCTCCTAGCGTCAGGGAGTTTTCAGGGGGTAATTGCCACAGTAGGAGGGGTGTCCCAGAGTGCAATATCACACTTTTTCCGTGCATTCCTCAATGCCATGATGCAGAGGATGCATCACCATAACACATTCCCAGACACACATCAGGAACTGGACCAAACTAAACGGAATTTTTATCAAATTGCCCAATTCCCCCACGTGATTAGCTGCGTAGATGGAACACATGTCGCACTGTCCCCCATCACACAATGAGTATGTGTTTAGAAACAGAAAATCATACCATTCTTTAAACTTCCAGGTAGTCTGCAATGCCAAACATGTCATCACAGACATAGTTGTAAAATTTCCAGGAAGCACTCATGATTCCTTTATTTTTAGACACTGTGGTTTACATCGCAGACTTACAAATGGCGATTTTGGAGAGGGATACTTGCTAGGTAATTCAATGGCACACACAAACAGTAGTATGAAATGTTTCTACTTGCAGTATGTCGCTAAACATCTACATACTTCATCCCTGCAGGAGACAGTCCATATGCTGTGAGGGACTACATCCTCACACCATACCTTAATCCAACCACAGCTGCTGAGCGGAGATACAACACTGCCACAGAGCCCCAAGAGCCACCATTGAAAGGACCTTTGGAATCCTCAAAAGCTGTTTCTGGTGCCTCCACAAGAGTGGAGATACTCTACAGTACAGCCCGGAGACGTGTTGCAAGTTAGTGGTGGTCTGCGCAATGCTAAACAATATTGCTACCAAGAAGGGCACCCAGTGGTCTTGACAGAGTCCGACACATCCGATGAGGAGGATCCAGCCCCCCAACGCAGACATGCAGGAGGAGCTTGGGCAGCTGCTGGGCGCCTGAGACGTGATGACATCACACAGAACTACTTCTAGGGGAGATTAAAGACCACAATGACCAATGTTGATGTTTACTTCCTTAAATGCAGGATAATCAAAGTCACACAGTGTGACTGTAACTTTGTAGTTAGCACAAGTTAATGTCCTCACAGTACAAAAATATCATTGACTTAGGTAATCCTCATGGCATGTGTTGCCTCACAAAATGCCATTGTGCATGCCGCCCCTTCACCTCTGGCGTGCACGCCCTGATGCACCTCCTTCAGCCTGTGCAGTAGTTTCGCTGCTGTTGTCCACAGCTCTGCCCTGACGGCCACTCCTACGCCTTTCTGCAGGAATAGGTGGAGTAGGTGTGCTCCTGCTGGATTGCCCATCTGTGTCTAGGCTCCCTGGCATTACAATTCCCCCAGTGACAACAGCCCGCAGTTGGTCAAGTGCATGGGTTACCTGCACCAGGCTCTTGGCAACATCCTGGCAGCAGTGTGCCATCTCATGTTGCATGCCTACAGTTCTCAGAGCAAGCATAGATATGGCTGTGGATTGTCAGCTGACAGCCTCTGCAAACTGGTCCAGGCGTGTGTGTAACCGACGTTATTCCCTGCACTGGGCCTGCCTATCAATCCTAGCTTCACTCAGATTTGCCTCTGAGGCTTTTGCTATTGCTGTGACACCAAGTCTCAGCTCCGACATGTGCCGGTTGTGTTGTGCCAGCTGTCGCTGTCTTGATGTGATTCCCTTACTTTGTAGGCGCTGCACACGCAACATGTTGCCCTCCAGCCCTGCGAAGACAGAATCTGTACTTGAAGAGGCATTGCTAGTGTCGGCCCGTGCCCTCTGTCTTGCACCACTTCCAGTCGTGTGTGTAGCGCATGTTTGTGATCTTCCCTGAGTTGTGTTTGGAGTAGCTGCAGCCTCTGTGTCATCTTCTGCATCTGTGGACCCGGATGGCATTGGTATCAGTGCAGGTACAATTCTGCGCCGTTTGCTTTGCGTTGATGGTGTGTCACGTGTCGCACCCTGGCTCTCCTGCCCTGCCTGGTCCTCTGCTGTAGCTGTCTTCCCCACTGCTGCCAAAGTGTCCTGTGTTGTTTTTCCATCTGCCAAAAATAGCACACATGAGTTGTGTGTCAATTTAATTTTTTATTTTATTTCAATAAAGTTTTTGAATCTACAATTGACATACCTACTTTTCTATTTTGTCTGTTTTGCACATTGCTAGTGTGACTGTTCCCTATGTACCCTTTGTATGTGTATCTGTATCTACTCACATTACATGGGACTACATTTCCCATTATGACTCACTGGTTGACCCTCAAAACATGGACCGGATTCCTATTCATGCATGGGGATGTTGGGGTCTGAGTGGGATGGGAATGCTTTGGGGATATTGGCATGCATCTTACCTTCTGTGGTGTCTCTGGTGTCAGAGTTTTCAAGGTCAGCCACGCTCGTCACTGCCTCAGGCATGAGGGTGCCCTCCACCAACTCCTCCAGGGGCGTTGGTTCTGGTGTAGTGGAGGTCCCACCTCCAGTTGCCTTGGCTTCTGCTAATCTTGTGGCTACCCTTTCCTTCGATCTCTGCCTCATATCGTACCACCTCTTCCTTAGGTCCTCGGTGGTATGATGGGTTACGCCTATGGCGTTTACCTTTTCTTGTATGTCTGACCATATTTTTCTTTTCCTGGCTTCAGACACACGAAGTGAGGCTTTCCCAAAGAGGAGGTGATGTTGCCTCACTACCTCCTCTGTCAATACCTCCAGCTCCCTCTCCCGCTCTGTTCATCAGCCTGCTTGTCCCCACCTTGCTTTTCAGAACCATAGGATTCCATTTTTGCAACTTTGGTGTCAGTGCCAATTCCACACTCCCTCCTCTCTGTCTCTCAGCCAGCAACTGACTCTGGAACAGGTGCAGGCAATCAGGTGCAGCATGGGAACTCACACTTCCTGGTTGTGATGTCATCATTCTGCACCTGAATTGCTCTTTCCCTTTTTTGCGATTCCTTATTAGCAAATTCGCTAATAAGGAATCGCAATTTGGGTAATCGCACCATAATTCTGCGAATTTTAGAGAATTGCTAAATATTAGCGATTTTTTACCTACATCCGGTTTTGCGATTCCGAAAGTGCGATTCGCAGAAATTCGCATTTTCCGAATCGCAAAAATGGATTTACCTACATATGCCTCTTTGTTTTTTATCTTTAGCAGAAAAGGGCTTGACACCTAATCTTTTGCGGCCAATGGTCTTATAAGCCGCCGTAATATTTCTTGGTAACTGTCTGGGTTTGTCGGCATTGAGGACATCGCGCAAGGCACTAGCCACCTGAAAGTTCTCCGCATCTACCTTCACATTAGAAAGGACGAGATCGGAAACTACGTTGTCAAATGTGCTGAGTCTCATTCCCAATTCAACCGCAGCCTCAGGTCCGTGTTCGTCCTGAACACGCTTAATGACCGTCGGAAGGACAGCCATTGACGGAGTGCCAAAGCACCTTGTGCACACTGCTGCAAAAATTCTCCCCCATGACTCGCAGTCACCGGCTTCTGGTACCAAGTCATTGGGTAAACTATTGTTTTTCTACGGGGGTCGAATTAGGAAACACTGCTTCCAGCTGGTCAAATTTCTCGGCAAGCCAGAAAGGAATATCATCCTTATCTTGGGGACGCTTGCCCATTACTGCATTGACCATCACAGGACTAAGCTTCATTCCGCTCGGTCCAGCTGGAAGGGCCGCAACTCCAGGGGCCCCGCCCGGAAATTGCTGGTGATATCTTGACCAGGGCCCTGATAACACTGATCGTAGACTTAAGTAGGGGCCTCAATTCAGCAACGGGGACAGTCCCCGCACGAGGATGCAGGGTAAATCCAGCCAACACAGGCCAAGAAGCACCTGGGATGGACAAAGGACCTAATCTAGCTGCCGTTAAACTATGGGGAAGGGCGCGATTAAACGAAACAAGGTGCTGCCGTGCAGAAATCGGAACCCCTGTGTCCTATACGGAACATATTCCCCGGGCACGGGTGTGTGAATATAAGTGCGAAACACCTGAGTAGCCGCATCCACAGCGGGAAACGTCACCCATGAGTAGTACATCTTAAAAGGGTATGCCACCTCAGCACTCACTACAAAAATAACTGCCATGCCCTCCGAACCGACATTGTAAGCTTGCAAATGGTTGCGTACCGCAATGCGACGATGCTGCGGTATGTCAATGTCAGCCATAGCGACACTGGGAAGAAAAGGTACAATGTAGAACAATGTAGCACAACTGGGTAGCAATTCAAAAGAAAACCTTTTTGAAAGATTCAAGCTTGAAAAAACCTATGTAACTATAGGTAGTTTTGTCCGACACTACTGTTAACTGGAAACAATAGCGAAGGGGTTAAGGGCGAATTGAAGCACTACTCAAGTGTAATGTAATAAGAACACCAGTGTTGGGCGCCATGTTGCAGGGATTCTGCTCCTACACAGAACTGTGCATAGAGACTTGGAACCTCAGTGAATTAGGGTGTGCCAAAACTCACCTTAGTAGCCAAAATCCCCTACCAGACTAGCAAACAGTGTCTCATTGGTTCTTCTATAACCCCAATGATTAGACAACCCAGAACATGGAACTTAGAATACCTCAGGCAATGTGGAACACATGAAGACTCTTTCGTTACACTCTCATACCAGTCCAAAACAGGGAGTAAAAGGAGACACGAGCAAGTTTGAAATATTTATTTCTAATGTCGTATCTTAGCAAATACAAGCAGACATATTATAAGCAGCAAGATTATCAGCATAGTTACTATTCCATAAAATAAAAAGGGAGAAAGCATGTTACAATGCTAAATGAAACAGGTTTAGAATATACCTATATTTCACCCTCCTTTGCTGGTAGGTTATTTTATATCTACAGAAGGTCTCTTGGGATTACAAGGGCGGCCCCATACCTCTGGTCCTAGCAGAAATGCATCACATCAGTTTCTGCAACAGCTCTCTGCATGCGAATGTTCTCCAAGTGTGTGATCATGCCTACGCAGTGCATTATTAAACGCGCCAAAATCAGAGGTGGCCACAGCTGCATATATGTTATGTCTAGAACATGAGCTGATCAGTCAGAACAACAACCACTGTGTGGAATTAACCTTGAAGGCCTCAGCACTCACTGTTCAGACAAAGCTTACCAAGCAAGACTGCTAATATAGAAAAACATATTATTCTCATGTGAAGCAAAACACTCTGCTAACCTCTAAACATTTATAATAATATGTGCCGTGTGCAAAGGCAGCAAGAAGGAAAAATGGCGTTTAAACTTCTAATAAGCTCATGCCAACTTAACACAGTGTAAATGCAAGGCTCATCCCCATGACAAGTTAACTATAACTTGCGCCTCCATAATGTACTGCTTATGACCTCACATATTACCTCACTCAAGGTATAATCAGTGACATCACTGATGACATCTCAAGTGACATCACTGATGCCATCAGTGATAAACACATCCACAACATCTCTGATGCACCAATGTACACCCATATAGTCTTTTATGTACCCACTGCCACTCCCACAAACTATTCACAAAGCCATACCAGTACTCGCACACCGAATCACTGATTCATAAATCTACACACACAGCCACTTGATCACCCAAGCAGCCACTCATACACCCACTCTCTACTTTAGCGATTGACATACACACTCATTCATCCATAAAACATTCAAACACTAGGTGAGTCACCCATAGAACTAATTACACACCTTGATACTCACCCATACAGTCAATCACACAGTCACTTATTCACCTGAAAAATTACACACAAACGTACTTATTTACTCATACAAATAGTAACATGTACTCACTCACCTATACAATCACTGACAGTAGCATGTAATCATCCATACAGCCACTCTCACATTCACTCACTCATGCATACATTCACTCATATGCCCCGCCACTTACCGATACTGCCTTTCACATACCCAGTTACTCACACATACTGACACATACACTCAGCCACTGGCACAGCCATACACACACTCATTCACCCATACAGCTTCTCATACACACACTCAGTACCCCATTTTGCCACTAACTCACCCACTAATTCATCCATACAGACAGTCACACACCTCATCAGTCAGTCAGTCCAAGCAGTATTTATTTAGACCTTGGTCTTTAAACAGATGTAAAACCAATTATAATTGAACAGGATAAAACAGAACAATGTATACATTCTCAACGTTAAAAAGTTGGTAATTTATCAAGAATGGAGTAACAATTCTGACTTTTCTTCACAGGGCGACAAACGACGACACAGCTCACTACAACATTATATATACTTAAAACATTCTTTAAAATGTTATACAATTCATCTTTTCTTAATTTTTTTTATATTAACCTCATCACACACACATATAGATACCCAGACAGCCATAGAGGTAGTCAGACAACCAATCAATCACCCATATAACCATTCATGTACTCATTAACACACTCATACACCGACTTAGACATCAACTGACAGACATATACGCACATTTACACAACCACTTATCCATACATTCACTGAGACACATAGTAACTCACTTATGCAGTCAGTTACACACTCACTGAGTCATCCATACAGACACTCATATACCCACTGATTCACCAATGCACCTTGGTATATATATTTAACACTCATAAACTTTTTAAAAGCACTCTTATTCACTGGATGATGTCTTCTCTGATGTCATGAGTGATGTAATTGGAGATGCCATCAGTGAAGTCACTGACCATCTCATGAGTGATGTAATATATGAGGTCATAAGCAGTGCATTGTTGGGATGTAAGTTATAGTTAAGTCACCTAACTATAATGGCTGAATTTCTCTGAATATGTATGAGTAAAATCTGCGCCTAACTATAACGTCCCTGTAACCATCGTTTGTTTTACTCAATTTCTAAGGATTTTTAAATGCTAATTCCTAACTATAACATCCCTGTAACCTTTAGTTTCTTCAGTGAATCTTTATTTTTTTTAAATGCTAATTCCTAACTATACGTTCCCTGTAACCTTTGTTTTTTTCAGTAAATTTATAAGGTTTTTTTAAATGCTAATTCCTAACTATAACATTCCCATAACCTTTGTTTTTTTAAGGGTCGGCGGAAAATCCTTTCCGCGGATTTTGCGGATTTTCGGCAATATCACGATCCGCGAATCTCGCGAAATTGCCGAAAAATCCGCAAATCCGTTCCCGGGCGGATTTTTTTTTTTTTCAGTAGAGGTATCAACACGGTGATATCTTCGCGGATAAATATGCAGGCAGGATTCATTCTGGCACAATGCTCCTGTCACAAAAATTAAACCTCAACAGGAAGCACTTACAGATATAAATAAAGCAGGTGCTCGAGTTGAAGCTCAAATTCAGTCCCGCATTGGAGTGGAGTGCACGACCCCCCTGGGATGGTGTCGCGCCCCCCCAGGGGGGCGCGCCCCACAGATTGAAGAACTCTGCCGTAGAGTCAGTATCTCATTGGCTCTTTTGCACTCCTGACCGTAGGGATCACAGACTGTCAGACACCTTCAGAATGATTCTGTGTTGAATAAAGTAATGCAGTCACAACCATGATTGCTTCAGGAAGAACAACGCAACACCTTCAAGGATCAGCTCAGACAATGCTCACGACCGATGAGACTGTCTAATCTGGAGTTCAAGCGTTTCAAGGCTCACATCCATTTTTTTTTGTTCCACTAGCAAGCAGCATTACCTCAAGGGGGGCAACGTATGTAGCACTCTCATATCAGAAACGCGAGGTTCTTTCTTTCCCTAGCTCGCTGCGTTTAGTATTCTAATAGCTACTTCTTGCTTTCCTTCTTCCGAATGAAAGTGGAAAACATCCAGTCTAGCTGTGAGTAGGTAGGGGCTGATGCCTGATATTTTGATGGACTGTTCCAACAGTCGGACTGGCTGAGGCGTATTTCCTGCATGGCCCCTCCGCTCTGACGCCTATGGGGGAAGCGAGCAGGGGGGGTGGGGGGTGGGGGGGAGAGGAAATAAAGGAGACCCAGGAAACCTGCTGGTGGTCATTATCCAGTACAAAAGTGTCGGTGTATTCATTGCCTGGGGGCCACTTACTAACGGGCCAACACCTCCAACAATCCAACAATGCCCAGGTTTTTACTATGCTGCATAAGGTGACAGGTGCAAACAGAGTGGAGCACAGTGTCCATCTACCTTTTGTGAACATTAAACAGAGATTAGTCCATAACATGCAACGCTGGTGTTTTTGCCACCATGCTCTAAACAACTAAGAGCTCATAAAAACAGCTATGAGGCTGCTGCCTTCATAAGATCGAGGAAAGCTTTGTGAGTAACACGTTATGAACCCCATAAAGCACAGGCAGCTGTAACTTCACACAACAGCTGTTTTACATCCTTTCAGGCTTGCAGTTGAGCTGATTTAAGAGTTGTGTCAAATTCAGATTTCAAACACTGAAGTATATGTGTAAGTATATACGTTGTCAATTAACAAATGGCAGCAAAAACCCCCCATAAAATCTTAAAATGCTGTGGGAAGGCAGCACTCTTTCCAGTGTGCCTACTGCACTGTGCAGTTTCCCTGCAGAGTGATCTCACATAAAAGACAGTTTCTCAAACGATCCCCTCCCAATGCAGTGTCTGTTCTCCATACTCTTTGCAGGGTCCTGTATCACGTTGGTATTCTATCTTACACAGGCAGTGAATCGAAGACAGAGAGTCTTTTTCCCAAAGCCATTGGCACATGAACGCTTAACTTGCAGATGCAATTGGCTTGACTGACCAAAGCAAATTTACTTCACCAAAGGTAAATTGCCACTTGTAAACCATTGATTTAATATTATTCAAATGTAAGGGACTTAACTTTGTCAGTGGTTATGCTCTCATAAGTTTCACCATACTCTCACATGTAAGTTTCTAGGCATTCACAACGTTCTCAGTGGGTTTTAACCCTGGAAACCATCACACATTTTTTCCTGTCAGTGGTAGAAGTATGGATCCCTTTGGATAGATGGAATCAGCAGGGATCACCCCAAAATTTGTCGTGTAGATGAAGGTTTTTACCCATGGGAGAAAATAAAAAAACAACAAAAACAGTCTAATTGCATTAATGCAAAACCATTTCTCCTTGTGCAATCGTCTACAATGCACATCCAGCATCTGGAAAGAGCTTTGCATGAACGTAAATGCAAAATCACAAATGAGTTCTGTTAGACCTGGCACCATTGGTGTGGGTCTCCGTTCCATTTTTTGCTGTTGCCTCCTGTGTTTTTGCTATGTGTTTGCTGGTCTAGATGCTTTAGGCACTTTGCCACTGCTGTTCAGTGCCAAAGTGCAAGTGCTCTCTATTGTAAATTATTGTACTGGATTAGTGACTCCATGGTTGGCTTATTAAATTTAATTGTCAGACCCTAGTACAGTGCACTGAGAGAGCGCAATTTGAATAAAATGTATATCCGAGTCATATTTAGGAACATATCATATAACGTAGGAATGAAATGTATATCGAACGTGAAGTTGACGCTTATAAGTATAAAGTTAACAGACGTAACCAAAGTAATATAGGAAATGTATACTGTATTCACTTTAGAATGTATTAGATTTAGAAGGCCCGTATACGTAGTGGGCTAATGTAGAAATGTGTAGAAATGCTTATGAACAGAAGAACGTGCAAAGTAGAATTCCTGTACGTGTGTAACTATAAATGCAGAAACGGCGAGAAATGTAACATGGAGAAATGTGATAACGATGTAACCAATAAGAATATAAAATTATATTCTACGTAATTTATATTCTATGTAAAATGTATTCACTTATAAGAAAGGGATTTGCTAAATACGACCATATATAAATATATGTTAAAGGTTATACTTTGTAGAAGAAGTTTGTAGGAATGTTAGAAGAGTTTAGGTCATTTGTGATAATAACCTGACTGACCAAGGGTTCGCAGGAGTGTAGTCCGCTGTTGGTAATTTAGTGGGCTCACAGGAGTCGTGAATAGCCTTCACTTGAATGTGCGAGCCAAAGAGTCTAGTTCTTGTTAGATTTAAGGTGACAAATGTCGGACGAAGTTTATCGCCTAAACATGAGAGGAGACGATTGGAATTTGAGTCTTGTTTTGAAATGACCATTCACAGGACCAAATGAGGTTAAAAGTACAGCCGTAAAGAATAAAAGTTCTGATAAAGTGATAGATTTTGTTTCGAAAGTGTCAAAGGTAAAATTGGATGAAGTCACCGACAAGAAGACGAAGATGGCGTCTAAGGAGAAAGGTCAACTTAACGGACGGCGAAGAGACGAAGCCATGGAAAGAGCTAGAAGATGACCTCACGGGGAAAGTCCGTGGTGGGCGTCGAAGGGGCGTTCCACCCACACTGTGATTGTTTATTTTAGGGACAGCACCCCGGGGAGAAGCAAGAGCGAAGGCGCAGATGGCCTGAGAGTTAGGAGCAAGCGCTGAGAGAGATCAGAGCGCAAGGGAGCAGTAGGCCGAGGACCCTTAGAAGAGCGGATGGGTAGGCAGAGAGAGGGTACTGCTTCTTAAACTTAAGTTACCTTTAGAGGCTAAGATAGTTTGAACTTCTTAGGGAGTCAAACTGCTGACACCTTTTTAGGGTTCTAGAAACTTGCGAAGTAGGGATGTCACCTAGTATAGAGTAGGGACAGATATAACTTGATTATTTTTCTCTTTCTGTAGATAACGCAGAAGAACCACTTCATATCGATGCTTTTTAATTTGCTGATTTTGGAACTGACTTTAATTGTATTTGTTTGTAGACTGAGGTTCTTTAGGGAATACATGTTCCTATTAGTTCCTGTATATTTGTTGAATTTGATCCTGAGAGGATTGTATATGCAACTTTTCTTAATTTTATATTAAACCTTTTAAACTTTATCAGTTGTAAGTGGTTCTTCAAGAGTGGCGTCAGTTAATGGGGTTTATCTAACCTATGCAGGGGCTGTCTTTTACTCAATGACAGACAACAAACGATCCAAAATTGACGAATGAGATAAGTTATCAAATTGATCATAAAAGATATTAAAATCTCATTCCCCGCAGTTGGTAGCAGAGAAAGATGGTTTTCTTCTTGAGGAAGACAACCTAGGTCAGGTTTAGTTTACCCCAAGGTCCCTAGTCATCGACGACCAGAAGAAGAATCCCTGCCGAAGAAGGTGCTGACGGTGCGTTGAGAGAAAACCAGCAGAGTCGGTCGAGAGTGAGTATAAGGGTCATGCGTTGTAAGATTGCGGTGTTTTATGTTGTTCCTGTGTTGTAATGTCAAGCGGAGTTGAAAGCCTGTAGTGTGATTGAGGAAAGGTTGTGAGCGCGCGCAACCGGATAAAATCTTATGTCCAGAGAGGACTTAAGTGGTTCGGGTGTATCGAACACCCAGAGTAATTTGTCTACCATTTAAAGGGGGTCATGAGGTACCATTGATCGCCCGCAGACCGATGATAGGGGGAGCGTTTGAGTGAGTGTATGAGTAAACGCATGCTGGTCGTACGTTTACTGTGTGTAAGTAACCTATCAGTTAAAGCGAGCGTCTGACCGTAAGAGGAAGACGTTTCGCTAGTTGAGGTGACAATTACAGTTAGACTGTGGCCGTACAGTCAGAGAAAAGTGATCGCTTGGACGGAAGTAGTCATTTTTCGGCGTATGAATGAAACGCATGTAAGACCGCGAGACGAGTTGAGAAACGAAGGAAACTGCTGCAGAGGGAACAAGTGACGTCAGCGTAGAGTCACGCTGAGATTGGTCGGTTAGCGTAGAACCGAGTTGGGATAGGCTGATTAGCGAGAGTCGCACAGGGATTGGTGGTTGTCATCGGGACATAAACAAGGAAGAGAATTAATAAGAGAAAACCGTAGATTATCAAAAATGAAGTGCTTTAAGGGTTTAAGAAAAATCTTTAGGAGAAATAGAAGAAACTTATATGCCGGAGAAGAAGCTCCACCAGAAGGCACACCGGCTTATCATATGGCAGTAAATGTAGGCTTACACTCGATAATGTGGATTTCCGAGTGGAATAGGCTAACGGAAGGGGAAAAGGAACTGACGTTTCCGAGATTCGGAACATTTAAGCTAGACGTGTTGAACCAACTGAAAGCAGTAATGCTTGCAACGAGACCTCTACCGAGGCCAACACAATTCGAAGCACTTAGTGCATGGTTTAGAGCGGCACACGAAAAGAGCGTAAAGAGGCGCCAAGAGAGAGTGAGACGATCAGTAAAGGCAGTGCAGGATGCGAAATGGGATGAGGAAGGTAAGAAGTGGAGAGTGCAAAAGATAGAAGCAGACAAACTGTTCACCATGATAGAAGCTACGGGAGAAAAGAAACCTCTAGAGGAGGAAGATGAGGAAAGCGAGACGGAAGAGGATCTGATAGATAGGCTATTAACAGATAGACCACCTCCGTACAACAGCGAAACCGCAAGTCCCATACTACAGCAAGGGGACGGAGCTAGATGGGGGGAATATAAATCGATCCCAGTAACAGAGTGGGACTCCAACAAGAGTGAGGAAATACCCCAAGCTAGTTCCGAACAGAGAGTAGTGGGAAGATTCGTGGTCCAGAAGGTGCCAGAGACGCAATGTGTAAGGTCGTACCAAATGCTAGACGCTTTACAAGTACCTGTTACCATAGGCCCTATAGTGTCAATCTATAACCCAGAGGGGGTCCAGCAGGAGGAACAGGCACGATGGGACAGGGAAAGGGCAGAGATGGAGAATAGGAAGAACACGATGAATCCTCAGAGGCAGATACTAGCACCAGTGAGTCGGAGTACCCCATTAGATTCTGCAACGGGTCCCTGGATAGAACAAGGGGGTCAAAGAGGATCAATGGATTTCAGGGGACCAAAACCGAAATCCTATAAGGAATTAAGGGAATATCTGAAAGAATGGGATACTGCTGAAGAGGCTCGGAATAAAAGTTTAGAAACAGGAGCAGATTGGAGAGACCAGGACAACAAGATCCTCTCTCATTGTGGAGCTGAAGAAAGCAGCCCGGAGTGGGAGAGAGGGAGTCAAGGAAGCAGGGGAGATACTTGCCCTACTACTAGTGGCAATCGGCAAATGTGTAACGACAGGAGTGCAGGGTGTGGGGAAGTGCCTCGCGTCACCTTTAGTGAGGGAGAACGAAGGACGCAGGAGTACCGAAACACTTTCAGATGCACACACCATACTCCGGATGAAAACGTGCAACATTGGAATCACGGGAACATGGAGAGTCGTGAAACGTCTCGACATGCCTCCGGTGATTACGGACGGAATCACGGGTACATGGAGAGTCGCGAAGGGTCTCGCCATGCGTCCGGTGATCAAGAACGAAGTCATGAGAATACAGGGAGTCGCGAAACGTCTCGCCATACATCCGGTGATCACGAACGAGATCGCGGGAGCATGGAGAGCCATGAAGGACCTTATCGTTTGTTAAGTGATACCAGACAGCAAGCAAGTTACAGTGTTTTAGAACAGCACGGAGGATCCTATCTTGTATCTGGAGAAACCGAGTCAAAAAGACGGAATGTAGGATTGAGGGATGGAGCATTGTTCCACCATACCCCAAGGGAAGATGGAAAGGCTTGGGATCTAGAGAGGTGGGAACAAAGAGATGGAAGAAAAATTCCTCATAACTCACCTGTGCTTAGGCGTAGGGCGCATAGTGGAGGTGAGAGGGATGTAAGAGAACAACCTAGGACTGACGTACTGAGAGCTGAAATAAAAGCAAGACGCATAGATGTAATGAGTTTAAAATCAGACTTGGACGAAATAATTGACGGCACAGTGGCAATTGAGAGGTTAGAGCTGTACACACCAGATGAGATACTGTTCTTATCTAAAGACGTTACTCGGAAAGCGAGAGCAGCTCATGAAAAGTTATCTGAATTGGCAGAAAAGTACATGATAGACATATCACAAACTAAGGCTTTACAGGCCAACCATAGGCTGAATTGCACGGATCTAGATCTAGATGAGCGCAGAACGATTGGACTAAGAGTACACATAAGGGAATTGGTCATGTGTATTAGGATATGGAGAGATCTGGATAGATGGGAGGAAAGATGGTCCAAGAAGGGATCTGTCAGACGGAGTACACTTGTGAAGTCTCGGGATACAGACTTAATGCGAATGGAAGCTTTCCCTTTGCGCGAAATCGCGAACGGAAACTACGTGCATGTACCATGGAGTAGGGGGGATTTAGCGGCATTCACTAATTCCTTCCCAAAGCTTAGAGAAAACCCCGTGGAGTGGTACAAGCAGGTAGAGAGATTCGTGAAGATCTCTAAGGTACTGTGGATCGATTTGAACACATTGTTCGATATCGTAGTACCCGGAGATTTGTGGACGGCGTGCAAACTTAGTATTGAATGGCCCACTTGTGAGCCTCCGAGAGATACCCAGACAGGTGGTCCATCAGACAGAGTCATGGAAAAATACGAGAGAGTAATAACATGGCTAAAAGAGAAAGTGCCGGTGCAGGATATAGACTGGGTTAAGATAGATCGAACAACTCAGGAGCCTAAAGAGACAGTTCACGAGTTCTATGAGAGGTTACTGAAAGCATTCAAGCAGTACAGTGGGTTGGACGTAATGGATCCTAAAGACATAGGACAGTTTGTGTCGAAGTTTGTTCTCGGATTGAGACCAGACATAAGCCTGATGATTCAACAGCATTTGATTTGCTGGCAGAACAAACCTTTAGATGAGATTCTGAGGTATGCAAGGTACTGTAGCGATGAGATAGATACAAAGGCAAAGAAGCTTAAGGAAAAGCTGATGTTAGTACAGATGCAAGCAGCTGGAAAGAGTGGACAGCGACAACAGGGAATAGGAACGCCAGGAAAGAAACAGAATAATCAGAGCAGAGATGAGGAAGAAAGACCGAGACCGAGAATGGATATCGCAACACTGAAAAGGACAACCAGGTGTCATCAGTGTAACGAGGTGGGACATTGGAGACGCGAGTGTCCTTACAATGTTGAGGCAGGGGAATTAGAACAGGAGGAGGAAGAGGTACAGAACAACGTGGTTAAGGGAGCAACAGTCCCGAAGGGAAAGTTTATCAAAGGGGGGACTCAGACTCCTCGAGCCCCGTTTCCTCAACCACCTCGTATTGCAAATGGAGGGAAAACCTATAGACAAATGCCATTGTTCGTAGGAGGAGAAGAATGCTACTACGTTGATCCTATTACAGGGCAACGAGTGAATAGGGAAGAAGACTGTACTTTAGGAGCAGCCCTGGAAGTAGATCAGAGAGGACCATACGTAGAAGCTGAAGTAGCTGGATGTCCTACGACCTTTTTGGTGGATACGGGAGCCACTCGATCCACGTTGAGATCAGCGGTAGTCCCAGGTCTGCCAATATCAGGGGAAATGATTCAGGTGGTAGGAGTCGCAAACAAGAGGATGACGAATCCTCTGACAGAACCAGTGTCAGTGAAGATAGGGAATTACAGTGACGAACATCAGTTTGTGATCTGTGATTCTAGCCCGGTGTGTTTGCTAGGAAGAGATCTGTTGTGTAAGCTGAATTGCACAATACATTGCACACCTGAAGGAGTAGAAGTGCAGACCAACGATGAAGATGCCGATTTTAAGGTTGTAAATTCGCAGGAATGCGTGGAACTATATCCTACCTTAACAGTGGAGGAACTTCCACAGGATTTGAGGGAGAAGGTGTCAGCTGAGGTGTGGGATTTTACTGGAGAAGAAATAGGACTGATCAAAGGGGTAGAACCAGTAAAGATCATGGTAAGACCCAATGCTGAGTATCCAAGAACACCACAGTATAAGTTGACACCGGAGACGGTTGCAGGAATAAAGCCTGTGATCGAATCCATGATTAAACAGGGAATACTGAAGGAGATCGTGGGTAGTCCATGTAACTCCCCGATTATGGGTTTGCAGAAGCCTAGTGGAAAATACAGAATAGTGCAGGATCTTCGAAAGATTAATAATATTGTTGTCTCATGTTGTCCAGTGGTACCGAATCCATCAGTGATATTATTTCAGATACCGTTCCAAGCTGAATGGTTTACAGTGATAGATTTGTGCCAGGCTTTCTTTTCGATTCCTTTGGACGAAGATAGCCAGTATCTTTTCGCTTTTAAGCTGGAAGATCGTGTTTTAACATGGTGTCGTATCCCTCAGGGGTATACAGAAAGCCCATCGATTTTTAACCAGCTATTAAAGAGAAATCTTGAAAGTCTAGTACTGCCCAAGAACTCAGTTCTAGTCCAGTACATAGACGACCTCCTAGTTGCGTCAGAATCAGAGGAAGCTTGCAGAATAGACACCATCACCTTGTTAAATCACTTGGCCGAGAACGGGCACAAGGTGTCTCCAAGTAAACTGCAATATTGTCTTACCGAAGTGCAATACTTGGGCCACAGGATTGAAAAGGGAAAACGGAAGGTGTCTCCAGACAGAATAGAGGCGATTATGAAAATGAACGCACCTACAACACAGAGAGAAGTCAGGATGTTTCTAGGCATGGTCGGTTATTGTCGGCAGTGGATAGCTAACTTTTCGCTGAAGGCAAAACCTTTATTACAACTGACGCACAAAGGAGTGAGTGATCCGGTACCATGGGACAAGGATTGTTTGATGGCGTTTTTGCAGCTGAGGGAGGACTTATGTCGCGCCCCGGCTTTAGGAATGCCTGATTACACAAAACCATTTTTGCTTTACTGCTGCGAAAGAGAGGGATGCGCTTTAGCAGTTTTGGCCCAGATTCATGGAGATGCGCGTAGGCCAGTAGCGTATTTTTCGGCTACATTAGATCCAGTAGCCGCAGCGTTGCCCGGATGTCTCAAATCCGTAGCTGCAACGGGTGTCAGCATTGAGCGTTCTGAAAGCGTGGTGATGGGACATCAGTTAGTGGTGTATGTACCGCATTCTGTGGAATTGTTAATGACCAGGACTAAGACTCAGCATCTGACGAATAGCAGGCTCACACGCTACGAGCAGGTCATACTGGCTGCCGAGAATGTGACCCTAAAAAGATGCTCCGTCTTGAATCCTGCAACTTTGATGCCACTTCCAAATGAGGTGGATGATGAAATTTGTACAGATCATGATTGCCTTGATGTGACTGAACTATGCACCAAACCGAGACCCGATATCGTAGATGAGCCATTGACTGACCCTGATGAAATTTTCTTTGTTGATGGTTCATGCGTAAGAGACGATATTGGTCAGCTGAGAGCAGCTTATGCAGTTTGTACAATTACCAGAGTTGTAGAAGCCGCTTGCCTGGAAGGAGTACACTCCGCTCAGGTAGCTGAAATTATTGCTTTGACGCGTGCCTGTTTAGCAGGTAACAAAATTCGAGTCACCATATACACCGATAGCCAGTATGGTTTCGGGGTAGTTCACAATTACGGGCAGTTATGGTCTCAAAGAGGTTTCATGACCTCCTCGGGTTCTCCCATTAGGAATGGAGAATTCGTGAGATTATTGTTAGAGGCATTGCAAGGCCCGACAGCTATTGCAGTAGTCAAATGTGCAGCGCATACAAAAAACGAAGATTTTGTGTCACAAGGTAACCGCTATGCGGATGAAGTAGCGCGTTATTGCGCAGAACAAGGATATTCTCACACGGATGTGAAAGTGGGGGGAATCCAAGAAAGAACTTTATTGACAATGTTGTTGGATACTGTAGATACGTGGGATGAGCTAAGGAGTGTTCAGGAGAATGCACCAGATGATGAGAAAAAGGGCTGGGAAACAGCTGGGTGTATAAAAAGTGAGATGAATTTTTGGATCTCTGTCGATGGGAGAGCAGTTTTACCAAACGAACTTGTTAGTCCAATGGCAAGGAAATTGCATGGATCAGCACACATAGGTAGAGATGCCATGGTGAGAGTATTCAGACAAACACCTAGTATAGAGTAGGGACAGATATAACTTGATTATTTTTCTCTTTCTGTAGATAACGCAGAAGAACCACTTCATATCGATGCTTTTTAATTTGCTGATTTTGGAACTGACTTTAATTGTATTTGTTTGTAGACTGAGGTTCTTTAGGGAATACATGTTCCTATTAGTTCCTGTATATTTGTTGAATTTGATCCTGAGAGGATTGTATATGCAACTTTTCTTAATTTTATATTAAACCTTTTAAACTTTATCAGTTGTAAGTGGTTCTTCAAGAGTGGCGTCAGTTAATGGGGTTTATCTAACCTATGCAGGGGCTGTCTTTTACTCAATGACAGACAACAAACGATCCAAAATTGACGAATGAGATAAGTTATCAAATTGATCATAAAAGATATTAAAATCTCATTCCCCGCAGCACCATGTGTGCCCAGGGACTGCAGATCAAATGCTGCTGGTGGGCTTGCAGCACTGGTTGTGCCACCCACAGAAGTAGTTGTAAAATTTGGCTCAGGCCTGCCATTGCAGAGCCTGTGTGAAGTCTGGAAAATCTGAAATCGAAGACGCAAGTGAGAGGACGGGAGTCGGGTGCCGAAACCGGGCAATACGAAGTGCAAGGAAACTTCTACCTTAAAGTCTGAATAAAGCGCATCGCTCCGTTTCAAGGACTGAATGCGAGGCTAAAACTCCCTCGTGCACCGGACCAAGTGCTATCCATTCTGGTATTCCCGAACCCCAACATACTCTCTACTGGATGTTTAGTATCAATATAAAGATGAACCGCGCCATTTGGGGACAAGCTACTCATTGAAGGGCGATTCGTAGATTTAAAGATACAACGCTACTTTGGAGCCAACAGTGAGGAGGTTATAAGTTCCTATTCCTGTTGAGCCACAGAAAAACAACAAATACCAGCGCACAAAAAAACAGACTTTAAAGAAAGCCTTGGGTGAAAGAATGCGATACCAGAAAATAGAATTGATATTTCTTGTCCAGAGATCCTAACATGGAATAAGGACCCGTTGGTAGAGGCAACCATCCAGTGCCAATACAGGAGAGACAATAATATTCAGTACTCTTGAAAAAGATGGTACATGAATAAATAAAACCATCGAAACGCGTCGACGCCTAGTACCGCACAATCCAACTTCCCAACTTACTCCAAGAACATAGAAAAAAACCAAGTCTTGGAGTTGGTCCAAAAAAGAGGATTATGATGTGCATTTTACGAATGACAAATTGTTGATGTCTTAGTGTGTGTGTGTCTCTCTCTTTTCCAAAAAATTCTTTTCTCAGATACATAGGAAGTTGATTTAACTGCACTTTTTCATGATAGATATTTGTTGATATGTATAAATTGTGAATTTGTTGATGCTCTTTTCTTTTAATTAATGCAAAGGGTCGTTTTTTATGTAATGACAATGATTTTTAACATGTTTTTATTGTATGTTTGAATAAATTTCCACATTTTTATACAATTGTTTTATTATTTATACTTTCTGCTTTGTGAAGCCTGTGTCCAAGACCAAACTTTTGAGCATCCCTATATAGTCACTTACACAAGGGAAGCTGTTCATTTTACTGAAGTCTGGGACTGCCATGTCGACCCGGCAAGCGCACACACTTCTCAGTCCCTAAACCTCCACTTTTGTACATGTTAGCCACCCCTAAGGTAGGCCCAAGGGCGGGGTGCA
Organism: Lissotriton vulgaris; assembly: GCF_964263255.1. Lineage (NCBI taxonomy): Eukaryota > Metazoa > Chordata > Amphibia > Caudata > Salamandridae > Lissotriton > Lissotriton vulgaris. Next base: position 31,315 of record NW_028240639.1, on the reverse strand, counting down.
TTGTAAGTAAAAGGTAGGACATGCCCTGGTATGTGTTGCATATCCTGATAGTAAATTACAGCCAATTTTGTTTTTCACTATTGCAAGGCTACCTGTCCCCATAGGCCAGAATGGGGAGTTTGATTATAACATCTTATAATCCTAACTGACCCGGAGAACAACGAATGTACTATGCCTGAACTCAGAATGATAAAGTACATATTTTAATTAAGTTGGTTTTAACGTTCTGTAATTGAAAATACCAATTTTAGAACGTAGGTATTTTCTTACCTAACCATCCAGCCTGCCTCTGCTAGGCTGTGTATTGCATGTCTGGTTTGTGAGTGACAAGAGGGCTTGGGCTCCAGCAGTCTGATGATTCAGGGCTGGGCTAAATAGGACCTTGGCTGCACAGAAAGTGGGGGACGGATATTTCCTTTCAGTGCCCCCAGCCTTCATAAAATAGAGAGTAGGGGGAGGAGATTTCCTTTCAGCTACCTGGGCCATGTCTGCTTTCAACAATGCTGTCTTTACCTCCTGCCAGGAAGCTGCACAGATCTGGTTCTAGCTAAGTACAGGCACCCTCTGCCCTCAGAGGACAAAGGATTTACTAGTATAAATATTGAGACCCTTTGCCAAGAAGAAGAACCAAGGCAGCAGAAGGAGGAGACTGCCCCTATGCTATGCTTTTGGGATTGGCCTGCAGTGGTTACTTTATTGCCAAGGAAAGGAGAAAAGGATCTTTGTGTGTACTTTTGCAATCTTGAAGAAGAATCTCCAAGGGCTTGAATTGTGCTTGCCTCCTGCCTGAAGTCTCTGGGACACAAGACTTTACCACCAGCTCCCCTGAATTCCCTTTCTGGGAATTCTACCTTCAGAGAGGTGCCTACTGTTGATTGGGCCCTCTGAGCAGACTGCATGTCGCTGGGAACTAGAAGCTCAACGTGACAAGGAGAAGCGTGTTGCCACCGCAGCAGTTGCCATAGCATCACTGAAGAAGAGTGCCACAGCTGCAGCTGTGGGCCGTTGTATCATCGACGAAGAGTGTGTGGCATAACCGGTGAAGCATGTCGCCGCCGCAGAGGTCGCCGTGGCATCACCGGAGAAGCATGTCGCACAGCCTGTCGAGGCTCAGAAGTTTCTGAGTTCGCCACATAGCCGTCGGAAGTGCATCCATCGCACTCAAAATTGTCGCATCGCATCAAAGTTGCTATTTTGTTGCATCGTACCGAATCGTCGCATCGCATCTAGGCACCATCCTGGTGCATCGTCGCTGGGTCGCAGTAAGGAATTATGCATCAACTCCCAACACAGTAAGGAAGCGACGCATCACCTCCCCTGCACAGCAGTAAGTAACCTGAGTGTGAGGAACGGCGCATCAACTTCCCTGCAACCCTTTTGTTTGTTTGCGTGACGCATCTAAGGTACTTTGAGAGTAAAATGTTGCATTTACCATCTACATTGAACTAAGCTATTCCTACCATTTTAAAGTCTATTTTTGATTACAGTATTGTGGATTTTTGTTGTTTGGTCTTGTGTTAAGTCTAGTAAAGATTACGTATTTTTTCTAATCTGGTGTGGTGTCCATTTGCAGTTTGTTACCTGTAATCCTGTATGTATCACAATTGTTTTACACACTGCCTCTGAGCCTGCCTGCTCGTGCCAAGCTACCAAGGGCATGAGCAGGGGTTATTTAGGATTGTAGCCCCCTTACCCTGACTAGAAGCAAGGGTCCCTATTTGGATAAAGGTACCAACCTCTGCCAACTAGAGACCCCCAGTTCTAACAAGTTCCATGAACGCACGTGAACATTTCTGACTGTTTGACCTTTTCAGTACTCTTAGAAAGTGCTGCAAAATCCACACAATAAAGAAATCCACACTCTAACAGTGGTCTAAGCCTAAGAGGGTGCATGCTGCGATTTCTTTGAGAATTTGGCCCAGAGCATCTTGGTGGCTTTTACCTATAATCCCTGCATACAGTCAGCCAACCACCTAATCCCTTTGGGTGTACAAGCCTGCTTACTCTGGATTTTGTGATATTTGTAAGTGGGTAACAATACATTTCACATGACAATCGCATAGGAGAAGCCTATAACATGTGACCACATCAAGAAGAGTGGAATTTAAAAGAAAACATCAGTTGCGCATCAGTAGATTTAAATAGCATCTAGTAACCACCTGCTTCAAAACAACCCCCGTACCTTGTTTTGGGAGACTTCCCATCAGCATGGTGCAATGAAATACAAAGTAGCCAAGCTGGTGGAAAGGAGTGTGCATCATAACTGCCACACTGTGCCCACTCCAGAGTACATGTTACATTTTCCCACTGCATTCCTTAGAATAAACAAGCCAACATGCATTTGTGTTTGTAGTGGTCATATGTTGGCCGCAGTTTTATTAGGAATACATGGAAATACTTTGGCATTATTTGCATGCCCTGGACATAAATCATCAGCATAGATGTGTCATATTTGCGTCATAAATCATATGCATTGGTCATACGTAATCTCTGTCATAAATCATATGTACATCACCAATTAGCAAATTGGACTGACAGTTCGTTGCTTATCTCCTTTGGAAGCTTGTCTTGTTTCTTGTCCCTTCTGGGTCATCCATTTGTACGGTTGGGTTTTTGCTCTCTTTGCGTGGGGGGGTAGCTTCTGTCCCCGGAGTTAGGCCACTACTCGCTACCTTGTTGGACTCTTTTGTGCCCTGCCATCCGGCGGGGGCTGGGCTGCGAGCGCCGTCTCCGTTTGCTACCCCCTTTCTGTAGGCCAAATCGCCCAGCCGTGAGGCATCCCAAAGTGAGTGGTCCTACACACTGCCCTTAGGCCAACTCACCCAGCCGTGAGGCATCCGAAGGTGAGTGGTCCTATTCCGGCACACCGCCCTTCGGTGTGCCTCATTACCAACCATAATCCTCATAGCTCTCCATTGCCTTGCCAGCTTCCCAGCACTACGACATTGCTGTTCCTTAGGCGTGGGTGGGTGGGACAAAATTCTTGTTGTGCCGCTGCTGCTCCCCCGCTCCATGAAGATAGGAGCTGCCAGGGGGAGAGGCAGCTTATATCCCCCTGTGTCTTTCCCGCCTCATAGGCCGATTCCCCCATTGGGGGGTTTGTACCCCGCTTGTTTCCCCATTGGCCGGGGAATGGGACCCTTCCTTGTGGCTGTCGCGGGGGAGGGGCGCTTCTCCCGCCTCTGGGCGCCTCTTCGCGCCAAAACCAGTTTTTCCAGGGCTCTGCGTCGGTTATGGCGCCAGCCCTCTAGCCCCCCTTGGGGGCGGCCTCTGCAATAACCGCCGCACTGTGCCCACTCCAGAGTACATGTTACATTTTCCCACTGCATTCCTTAGAATAAACAAGCCAACATGCATTTATGTTTGTAGTGGTCATATGTTGGCCGCAGTTTTATTAGGAATACATGGAAATACTTTGGCATTATTTGCATGCCCTGGATATAAATCATCAGCATAGATGTGTCATATTTGCGTCATAAATCATATGCATTGGTCATACGTAATCTCTGTCATAAATCATATGTACATCACCAATTAGCAAATTGGACTGACAGTTCGTTGCTTATCTCCTTTGAAAGCTTGTCTTGTTTCTTGTCCCTTCTGGGTCATCCATTTGTACGGTTGGGTTTTTGCTCTCTTTGCGTGGGGGGGTAGCTTCTGTCCCCGGAGTTAGGCCACTACTCGCTACCTTGTTGGACTCTTTTGTGCCCTGCCATCCGGCGGGGGCTGGGCTGCGAGCGCCGTCTCCGTTTGCTACCCCCTTTCTGTAGGCCAAATCGCCCAGCCGTGAGGCATCCCAAAGTGTGTGGTCCTACACACTGCCCTTAGGCCAACTCACCCAGCCGTGAGGCATCCGAAGGTGAGTGGTCCTATTCCGGCACACCGCCCTTCGGTGTGCCTCATTACCAACCATAATCCTCATAGCTCTCCACCACGCCGTCAGGGAGGCTTACGTCTTCCTGCGGCTCCCCTCCATTCCTCTTGCCTTTTACCTGTCACCTGCTCGAGCCCTGGCGCCCCACAGGTTGCTCCATAATACATGCCTGCCTTCCTCTGCCAGGTATACTCCATGGCCGGAGGTTTCCTGGTCCTGACCTTCTCTTGCGGCACCATATTCGTCTATTCAGCCCAGCTAACTTAGACTACCGCCATCAGAACCAGGTGCGTTATCTGTTGACTGGACCCCCGTCCTGGTTGCTCCTACTCCCCCCATATCATAAGTGGGGGGCAGGGTGTCTTAACCCAGCCTCGAGACAGACTGCTGACTAATGCCTGAAGCCTGGTACTTGCTTCCCGGCGGCACCCATTGTGTCTGGCTGGGCTGCCTGGCCCTAGCCCCGAGGCCCCTTGTAGCCAAGGCGTGTCAAAGCCGAGGGGCTTACCTCCGCTGAGTGACAGTATCCCGCTAGTTTGTCTTGCTCCTAAACTTAAACACCATGGCCTGGTAGTTTCGGCACTGGAGGGGTCTGCCGCCCATTTCCCTCGTTTTTTACCTCTTCGAGGCTTTAGCTGTAGGCTGAAGACCTTAAGCTACCCTTCAGCCGGGCCACTGTAGCGTGCATCATGTAGCTTAGCTCATCTCCTGGATTTTGGTAGTTCCTGCTTGGCTTAAGCCAGTAACCGGCCAGTGTCATCCCACCGCTATGCTGTCGGTCTGCCTGGGTGTACACCCTGCTCTTCCCTCAGCGCTGTAACCTCTAATTGTTCTGCGTGATTCTGGGCCTGAACCAAATCCTCTTGCCCGGTCCTTAACCCACTGGCCACAAACCGCACGCTTGATCAGCTTGTGCCAGGCCGGAGGACATCAGTCTTGTGTCCATTGCCTTATTGTGGTACCTCTAAACATCTATTTTGAAGGCTGGGAATGCTCCCCGTTTTAACAGCTACCTCGTGGTTTCTTGCTTCCCTCTTGTGCCGGCCCCTGTTGTACCGTGCTACATCGTTTTGGGACTTATGGATTGCCGTTACTACAGAATACAGCAAAAAGGGGGGTAAGTGCTCCTTAGCTCCTCTACCCTCATATGTGTCCCCGGGGTGCCCCTCCTGCCCTAGCCGGCCCCTTAGCTGCCCATGGTCCTGGATTGTTGAGGCAGCGCTGGGACCCTTCGCTGCACTTGCCTCTTTCCCCTGGGGGCGGTATTTACGGTACTAGGCTCAGATCTTTGGATTTCTGAATTTGACCTGTGACGAAAGCGCATTATGTCAATGGGGGACTGCCAGCCCACTGAGAAGTGCCCAAGGCATCCCCCCACTAGGGAGAAGACTACTAGAAAATCTGTTCACTTTTGAGCGCCCTCACAAAATTGCAGCAGTGCCTCCGTTCACTAGTGGGGCAGAGTGTAGGCCATGGAGGCAACCGGGCACGACAACTGGACCTTTCTTTAACTCTCTGTGCCCCCCACCGACTGCTGTGTATTATCACCTTGGCCAGGCCTTGAGTTCAGGACTCAGGAGGCCGCTGTGATGCTTCTATTAGAGAGACTTGGCACGGTTCTCTGCTACAGTGTACCTGTGATGCTATTTCTCCATTCCCAGCCCTGCGTATATCTGTAAAAAACTATGAGGGAGTGCTGTAAAGTTTTTGGACACTGGGGTGCTCCCTTCCCACCTCTCTGGCGAGAGTCCCCCGGATGCTCGCGTTCACCTGCTGGCACCAGGCCGCCCTGCCTGTTTAAACCCTTATGCCGCCGTCTGGGTTGGTACCCCTTCCAACCTACGTAACCTCACCTGCGTATTTGTAAAGCGCATGTTCCCGGAGGTATCTTGGCTCTGAATACCCGCTGCCTCTTGTTACCCAAATCAATGGTACTCATCTTCTCGATCTCAGCTGGATGAAAGGCTGTGAGGACCCGCCGGGATTGGAACCCGTTACCATGTGGTCAAAACACCGGCCCCTGCATTGGGTGTATTGGTCCACTGATTCACCAGGCTTGGCTGATTCGTTCTACTTTTTGTAGTGTGACACCCTTGTGCGCCCAGCTGGCATTCCTAGCCGTTTTTCCCTATGTCACTTTCCTATGCAGGGGTCGCTGGGCAGAGTGCGTAATTCTGTCCCCATTGACCAGCCTAACGCTGCAGACAGCGCCAGTCATTGCTTAAAGTTATGGATAGTGTGCAGAAGCCTGGCTGACGAACTTACACCTAACCCTCATATCTTACCCGTCTCCAGACTAGCACTGTTTATTCAACTTTATGTAGAGCATTTTTTTTTTTTTTGCGGTTTAATTCCGTTTCCGGCTCTTTATTTACTATTTTTCTTTATCTTGTTGCCTAAAGATATGGCGCAGACTCGGCCCGAGGAATTGCCGCTTCACATGGGCGCCGTTTTATTTTTTTTGGTTTTTTTTTATCTCGGCACGGAAAGATTAAGTGGGTTGCCCGGATCACAGGAGGTGGACTCGCACCCAGGGTTGAACCCTGGTTTGCAGCACCAAAGTCGGCAGCTCTGGCAGGCTGCTCCTCGATTCCTCCAAGCCCCCGCTTGATACAATCTGCCATAAGGGCCACCTGTCTCCACTCATAAGCCCACAGTCCCCGGTCTTGCTTGCTGTCGTGGTTTGCCTGTCCCACACCTTTCGCGGTGGGCATCTCCATTGTCCGCCTTGCATTGTGTTAAACCACCCCTTTAACTCCTGTCCTCTCCCCAGGCAGCCCAATTCCTGCCCGGTTTTGATAGCAACCCAGATGCCCACCTTTGTGAAATATTTGTGTTCATTCGCTAACGTTCAAGTAAGGCCATACCTTAAAACTCTTTGCCACTTGTGTGTGATTTACTCCTGCAGACTATTACGAGAGGATAGGGTCATATTCCTCTGAAGTCAATTGACTTACGAGCGCAAGGTTTACTTTTCTAAACACAGCGCCTCTATTCTGAGCTTATATCGATGATTTATGAGTGCACATAGCTTCCGAATTGGGCCCGGGGTTTACCGAAATTTGTGATTTAACTGGGCTCTCCCTCCCACACATTACGAAAGGGTGCGCCTCCAACTCAAGCTGTCAATGTATTTGAAAGTATGCACCACTTATTCTGTGATATGCCCAATCTCGAAATAAACAGTAAATTGTTGCAATATTTCTCTGTCAGGGGGGGCTCTGGTGGTGGCTGGCAACATCGCAGGTGCTCTATTTCCTTTGCCATGTGTCCAATGTGATAGCCCCGAGTAGACATTCAGCAGACCGCTGTGTTTGTTTCCTGACCCCCACGTAAAAAGTATCTTTTGCCAGACAGGGGCACACCGAGATTATTTGCTGTATTATTGGCCCCATAATATATCTTTCCTCTCTGCCGCCCCTGTCAGTGTTTCTTAGGAGGGGGTCTTGCTCGTAAGATTCACTTTACGTTTACTCTGCCCCAGGGCGAAGCTGCTCAACCTTTTCTTTTCATGGCCTCGGACGCAGTTCCTGCTGAGCTCAAGTGCAGGGCAGGGTTAAGGTGTTCACGAGAGCTCTTTAAACCAGACTCCCAGCAACTGTAAGTGATTCCGGGCCCAGCCCGGCCCTGCCGGGGGAGTGCATACCCCAGGGGTGTTGAAAGTGAGCCCATAATTCTATCAATGCCCAGGCTGCTGGCGCAAACCGCCTCTTAGTTCCCATTCTGAATAGTTACCAAAATAAAGAGACGGGCGCTGGAAGCAGGAATCAAGAACAGAGTTTAATTCTCATGAGGAGAGCCAGTCATTTCGGACACGAAACACAGTGTCTTTCGGGAGGTGCTCTAACAAGTGAGCTTGAGACTCTTGCTTTTATACATTGCAGAACATTTGATGATACAATCAGGTCAGTATGTCGCAAAAGGAAAACATTCCTATAATCCTCGTGATGATCCTATTCCACATACATTCACAATGGGGACCCTTGACCTGCTGATAAGAGGGGAGGGCAATCATGCAGCTGAGTGTGTCGTAGGATGTGTGCGCCTGATCATGGCCCAGGGGGTGGGGTGGCTAGGCATACAATAAGGGCAGTAAATGGTATCTCCTGGCTTAGGCGATGGCCTCGGACATGTGTGGTCAGCCGAACTCGGGGGAAGGGGTCATCAAAGGAGTGGTATTCATGCCTGCGTGGACAATCGAGCGTGGAGGGAGGGTTTGTCAATAGAGGGGCATTCAGGGAAGGGAAGGAGGTGCTGGTCAGGCGCGGCCGTGACTTCTCAAGGACAGGGCTTTGCGGAAGAAGAGGGTTTATGACTTGCTCATATGAGGAGAAGGAGGGGGTCAGGGTGCGTGCAGGGCCAGAGTCGCGCAGAGAGAGAGAGAGAGAGAGAGAGAGATCTTATGACCTGTACATGAGAGAACAGGGGCAGTCAGATACAACTGGGGGGGGCTATGTCAGCTGAGGCGAAGGATGCTTCTTCGAGAGGGAAATGGGGAAGGCCTGGGTCAAGCAGGAGGGTTACCTTTTCACATCAGGATCGCGCAAAGGGAAAGGGTTTCGTGGTCTATACATGGGAGAGGGGGTGCAAGATACGCGCGGGAGGGAAGCTGGGGATTCCAATGGGTAAAAAGGCCATGGTGCCTAGAATGGCTGCACATATGCATAGGGGTACGGGTTCTTACTGGCAGGGTGATACGGTCAATAATTTACAGTATCCATGGTGCCCACAGGGAGAGGAGTGGGAAAGGAAGGGAAATGAGTGCTGTCTATGTACATCAGTTTCGTCCGATTTTACAGTCGCCCCTTTTTACATAGCAGCAATCATTTTTGCAGCTGATGGCATTACAGGTAGACAAGCATCGTTGACGAATTAGCACTTTGTCGATACTAACATGTGGCGTACAATCATAGACAGTCAAGGTGATGGGAAAAACGCAGTACATAGGAAATTACTTTTTCGTTGTGTTCCGGGCAATTAAACGCACTACATAGCATAAATCTTTCTGACTTAAAAAAATGTGACCAATGAACAGTTTTGACCAGATAGTTGAGAGCGGAATTCAGTTCAATACACAAGATCTCTTCGTCACAGTGTCTTTTATCAGCGAGCCATCACTGGTAGGCTCTAATCCGGGTACTTTCGTTGGCGCTGTTGAGCACCGGCGGTGGAGCTATAGGTCCAGCTCGGTTCGATCCTTACGCGTTGCAGGGTGCGGTCAGTCCTCTGCTGTTAGACCACAGTCCTGTTCCCTAAACAGTCCGTTGGCGGCGCCTTATGCTCGGCACCTATAGTTCTGTGGCAACACCCTCTTCCCATATAATTGCAGCTTTTTCCTTTGGCAGAAAGTCACGTGGGAAGGTGGGTGGATGTGGTTCAAATAGTCGATAGGAGAAAGAGCGAGCGGAGTTGGGTCAGAGTTCCTGGGACACACAAAAGGGACCAAGGGAGCAAAGGATAACAAGCAGGCAGGCCCATCAATCGGGCCCAAAGAAGGCAGACGGAGACTCCAGGCACACGTGGGTTAGCAGTCGGAGGGCTTCGAGGCGGCCCGTCATTTTTCATTTTCCACGTTGAAATTGTGGTCTCGTCCCGTGCCTTGTCGCTCTGCAGCTCCACTTCTGGTCGATGTCATACGTGTCCCAAGGTCTGCAGTCAGGCTGAACGTCACATCTGACCCATCTCCTCCGGTGATCGTGAATCTTTGAATGGGTACAAGACAACGTTTTAGAGAAATGGCAGAAGAAGACATCTACGCATATGAATTCCTCCCTCAATCCTCCGCATTTGAGTTCTTATGCTCATCGGTCACAGTCAGAGGTCTATTACCAAGTAGTGCATGTATCAGCATTCCTACTGAGTTTATGGCAGGTTTATTCATTGTCCTATTTATAACTCACATGAGGATAAATGACATTTCCATCAACTGTGCGTCACATCATATTCAATATTACAGAGCATTTCCTTTCAGGAACAATCATATTTTCAGACAGGGCGGGGGTGCTATCATCGAGAGTCGGGCAAAACAACATTTCCTCAAGGGTCAACAGCTACTCATGGTCATTATGTTTATACCCGGGACAGCAGAAGTTGTTCTATCAAAAATGGGGCAGGGATGCTTCGGGCGCTTGCGCTTGGGTGCAAAGGGGGTGGGACAATCTGGGTATTGGGTGTCAGTCTAGACGTTGGCGCTCGTTTCTGAAGAACAGACATAGGATGCCATTGACATACAGTTCCCCTATAAATGGCCAGATTTGGGGGACTTTAGTCGTCTTACCTGTCCTTTCTATCTCAGCCAATTCAAGTTCATTCATTTTACAGAAAGGAGAGGCAGTAACATGGCGAGAGATGTTCATTTTAGTTTCGGTCAATTTCGCTGAACACCTTTGCGTTCAAATATGTATCAAATCAGACTGGTGCCGGTGGGGCACAATTTTACCAAAAGAGGGAGAAACAAATAGGGAGACTCTCATAGAGAGCGAGAGTCGTCCGCAATCTAAACGAGCCATTTGGTACACGTATGACATATAAGGAGAGACAGAGAGAGATAGAGAAAGAGATAAAAAGGAGCGGAGAGAGAGAGAGAGATAGGGAGAGAGAGAGAGAGAGAGAGAGACGTGTACGAAAATAGGTCATTTAGTGCGCTCACAACACAGAATGGCAAAGGTCAGGTGACCTATGGATACAGACAGAGGGGAGACATAAATTCGTACGTTACATACACACAAACTCAGACAGGGAAGACAGCACATATATTACGCATGCACGAGACATTCACGACAAGACAGGAAACAAGTGTTAGTCTACAAGATCTGTTTTTATATTTTCTACATATCGTTACTATCCTATTTATCTACGTGCTTAGCTCTTTCTGCCCTTCCCCCCTTTCCCTTCTCGCGTGTCATGCCTGCGAGCGTTCCCAATTACCAATACTCACACCTCGGTTGGTCGATCAGAAATTAACCTGGTTGCGCTAGTTACCCATGGTTGGATCTTAAACCATTTTTCAGTTCCTTCCTTTGGTGGAAAGTTCTCCAGGCTGAGGTAACGGCAAGTATTGATCGGGAAAACAGTCGGACAGCTTGGCTATATCTGCAGGAGTGTGAGAAAGGGGGCAGTGCATTTTGAACATCGGCAACATTTTCTAACTTCCTAGGCGGGTGGTGCCGTGGCAACCCTTACCCGTACAATTTTTCTTTGTCCTTTCCCTACCTAGTCAAAACGTCCAGTCATTTCATTTAACGCGTCGTTTCTAGTCAATTTTATTTTTGTCATTCAGTACTTGTCCAGTCTCTATGTCAGTCCATCCTCCCGTTGCTATGCTCTAAGGAGGAACAGTCATGTTTAAGCCTACGTCTTTTTAAAAAAACTTTTATTTGTCCTAAGGACCATGCTCATATTCCCTTTTTCCCCCTCTCATCGGCGGTTCGGTCGTCGTCCATCCATACATCAGCCAGTGTTCCGACGTGACCTGCAGAAGGGAGGAGAAAGAAGGGGTGGGGGGGCAACATTCAAAACCTCATCAACGTGCAGTAATCCGGAAATGCTTTACCTACCACATACTCGACCTATTTCCACGTAGTGCACTTCCCTACCATCACGGCGTTTAAGCCCAGATGGACCAGAAAGGTCAGACAGATAATCATTGACGATCTGTGTGACATGAGCTACCTGGTCGTAACCCCTTTCTATCGGGTACAAGGGTGGCGGTCATTCCCGTGGTGTCGTTTTAGGGCTTCTAAAGCACTTTTCCGGCTGCCTGTGACACATAGTGTGGCTGCTGAATATCGGGTCCTTTTTAACCCCTTACCTTCATCATACTTTCTCGTCGCTCATAGTAGTAATACATTCAAAACTCATTAATGCAACCGCTACAACTATGCTTTCGTTTTCAAAATACCTTTAATAAAAAGTGTTGACACATAAATACAGGCCTACAACCCGGTGGACTAGCCACGGAGCAGATTGGAACTGTACATGGGAAGAACGAAGCTGGTGGCAGTTCATTGCATAAAGTGCGGCAGTGCAATAAAATCATATTAAATTCCCCTACAGAGCAAGCATGATGCATGTCAGTAATTCATCTTTAATAAATTCATAAATACATTATCCAATGTTCATTCATTACCTTAAATTACACCAATTCATTCTTCAACTCATAATCGGTACCCACCCTTAAGTCAATTCATTGTCCAAGCACATACTCAATATCCTTCATATCTACTTTCATTATCCAAACGTTATATATATCTCGGGGTAAAAAGCTTGCGTAATCAGGGTGCAACAAAGTTCATTAAAAACGTCTCATTTTGGGTCGGCGCCATTTTGGGTGGGGTCAGGCAAGTTCTAGCACAGTCAGAGTGTCTCTAGTCTCGCAAGGTTGGCCCAGAACTTTCCATTGGCAGTTCAGAAAGTCTCGTGCAATGTGGTTAACAATCTAACAAATATGGACCATGAGTCAAAGAGTGGGAAGGGCGGCAACAATTTTCCTACCGGGTCATTCTGGTGTTCCTCCGGAACTGAACAAGCCTGTGCCGTGGCGGCATCTTAGCCATTTCCGATCCGAGTCTGGTGCCGGCAGGAGTAGCACCGATGTCGTGGTTCCCAGCGAAGGAGGCGGGGGCACCCATGCAGAGGGTCGGGGGCCCCCCGGCTCTTATAGAATCTTCAAGGTCGAGGAGAGGCGATATGGAGCGGGTGCCCGTCCTGGGCAGAAGACCTCTTTTTGATGTTGACCCTCTTTAAGCAAAGAGTGTTGGGGTGTCGCTGGAAGCCTCCACCTGGAGGGAGGTGGGGGAGGGTCGTTCGCGCCACCTCCCCCTTCCAGCGACCCCGCGCCGTTCTCCGGCTCCATCGTTTTCGACATTGGCCGTGCCAGCCATTGATGATGGGGGGGGGGGGTGGTCGGCGGCTGAGGCAAGACAGCCCTCCCCCTTCCCTTGGCGACATGTGGCGGGACTACCTTCAACTCTCCAGGGAGCGTGGAATGTGGCGGGACTGCCTGCACCTATGCAGGCAGCGGCAGGCGGCGAATTTAGCATCTGGCGGGACTACTTGATTTGCCGCCGTTCTTGCCTTGGCTTCGGCTCTGGACCAGCAGGCGATGGCATGCGGGGAATTTGAAATGTGGCGGGACTACTTGATTCGCCGCCGTTCTCGCCTTGGCGTCGGCCTTCGGCAAAAGCCGGATCGGGTGAGAGAGAGGGGTGGTCGGTGGCCAAGGCAAGACAGCCCCCTCTCTCCCCGCGGCCTGCAGGGCGGCAGAAGGGAGAAGACGGAGAGGTCCTTGTCATCCTTTGGACCGCCTGCCCAACATCATCTCCTCCTGACCGTGGCCAGGCGAGTCCCTCGTGCCTCCAGGCCTCGCCTTCCGGATGGGCGTAACCGCGGACCTATTGCACTTCGGGAGCTTCCGGAACGGGGGTAGGTACCTATTGAGTTGTTTCTATTTCATGTGGCCGTTATTTGGGCGGGGCGGGCAATGAGGCAGACATGTTGGGAACAGGAACAGGCAGTGAAGCCTAGCTACCTCGTGGCTATGTTCTGCTATCGAATCTTTTCGCCATTTTACATTTCTTATTACGAATTATTTCTAATGTTTCTTATTTTTGGTGAAGTCAAAAGCTCATCAGGGGGTTACTGACTTAGCCTGATTTCTTTTTATTTTTCTTTCTCTTCCTTAGCGTGTTTCGAGCTAAAGCTTTCTGTTAGTAGGGAACGGTGATCACTTCATATTTTTATGTGTCCTTTTCACTAGGGGGGTACATCTGGACGGACCAGACGAGTCCCCTCCAATAAATGGTCCGGGGTGGAACGAGATTATCGATCAAAAGGGGAACATATATTCCTTCATTAGGGTATCATCCTGGACAGACCGAGCGATGTACTTCCACTTACTAGGGTAGCCTCCTGGACGGACCAGTCGGTCTATTTCTATTAAATGGCCCATGAGTAGAGAGCATATGTCCTCCATAAGAGTAGTCTCCTGGGTGGACCATGCGAGCTACCCCACAATAACCAACCAGTGGGGAGTGGGTAGGACTGACGAATTCACAAAGGGGCATAACCTACCCTTTTCTACTTGCAAAGACAGAATATTTCTATTTCACGTTGTTTGCAAATAAAAAATACCTCAAACGAAACAATTCCTGGAACAACAATGTCCAGGCAACCAACCAATCAGTGGGGAGAAAAACAGGCATGACGGATTACAACGGGGACAAATGTCTGCATTACCTGCCCTTCGCTATCCAAAAAGGAAGACAGAATATTTCTACTCGTCTCAGTTTGTAGACAGGGAAGATCTCAAAGAGCAACAATCGATTATTAATCGACTTCAAACAATCAGTGGGGAGAAAAGTAGGCATGACGGATTACAACGGGGACAAAAGTCTGCATTACCTACCCTTCTCTATCTGCAAAGAGGGACGACGTTCCTATTCGCCGCTGTTTGCAAACAGAGAATGTCTCGTTCTCAAAAGAGAACCAATATGTCAAGTAGCCCTCAAAGCTAACTGAACCAATACCAACAATGCCAGTATACAAATACCGGTTTTCAATACAAACAATCAATCAATCAGGTGGACAGAGCCACCCTACCAATCAGGCGTAAAAACACCCTACTTAATCTTACCCGGACCGGACCATACGGACAGTTCTTCGACTCCCTCCTCCAGCGCCCGATCGTTCTCTTACTCCATGTAGCATTCCTGTGGGATTCCAGTCAGGACAATAGGTCACTCAAGAGAGGTCCGTTCAGAATTGGTGAAGTTCTGTCGATCGGCAGCCGGGCTAGGGCCCTCTCAAGGCAGGTATACTCCGATCATTTTAGACGTTCACGTCTTCGTCTGGATCTCTCTTACCGAACCCTATGTCACTGATGGACCCCGCGTTGGGACGCCAATTGTTGAAAGTGAGCCCATAATTCTATCAATGCCCAGGCTGCTGGCGCAAACCGCCTCTTAGTTCCCATTCTGAATAGTTACCAAAATAAAGAGACGGGCGCTGGAAGCAGGAATCAAGAACAGAGTTTAATTCTCATGAGGAGAGCCAGTCATTTCGGACACGAAACACAGTGTCTTTCGGGAGGTGCTCTAACAAGTGAGCTTGAGACTCTTGCTTTTATACATTGCAGAACATTTGATGATACAATCAGGTCAGTATGTCGCAAAAGGAAAACATTCCTATAATCCTCGTGATGATCCTATTCCACATACATTCACAATGGGGACCCTTGACCTGCTGATAAGAGGGGAGGGCAATCATGCAGCTGAGTGTGTCGTAGGATGTGTGCGCCTGATCATGGCCCAGGGGGTGGGGTGGCTAGGCATACAATAAGGGCAGTAAATGGTATCTCCTGGCTTAGGCGATGGCCTCGGACATGTGTGGTCAGCCGAACTCGGGGGAAGGGGTCATCAAAGGAGTGGTATTCATGCCTGCGTGGACAATCGAGCGTGGAGGGAGGGTTTGTCAATAGAGGGGCATTCAGGGAAGGGAAGGAGGTGCTGGTCAGGCGCGGCCGTGACTTCTCAAGGACAGGGCTTTGCGGAAGAAGAGGGTTTATGCCTTGCTCATATGAGGAGAAGGAGGGGGTCAGGGTGCGTGCAGGGCCAGAGTCGCGCAGAGAGAGAGAGAGAGAGAGAGAGAGATCTTATGACCTGTACATGAGAGAACAGGGGCAGTCAGATACAACTGGGGGGGGCTATGTCAGCTGAGGCGAAGGATGCTTCTTCGAGAGGGAAATGGGGAAGGCCTGGGTCAAGCAGGAGGGTTACCTTTTCACATCAGGATCGCGCAAAGGGAAAGGGTTTCGTGGTCTATACATGGGAGAGGGGGTGCAAGATACGCGCGGGAGGGAAGCTGGGGATTCCAATGGGTAAAAAGGCCATGGTGCCTAGAATGGCTGCACATATGCATAGGGGTATGGGTTCTTACTGGCAGGGTGATACGGTCAATAATTTACAGTATCCATGGTGCCCACAGGGAGAGGAGTGGGAAAGGAAGGGAAATGAGTGCTGTCTATGTACATCAGTTTCGTCCGATTTTACAGGGGCACATCCCGTCTATGTCCTGAAGCGCCGCTGGCTGGAGGAGGCCCGAGGCGCCTTCTTGTGCGCGGGAAGCGCCGCTCGCTGCGCTCTGAGCTTTACCAAGAGTTCATGGTTCGGTGCCCGGCTCCCCTAATGGATAACCCCAGCTCTGATACCCAAGATCTATGGAGTCCACGGACCACCCCAATGTAGAGCTCCCTGGGTAAATCTTGAAATGTAGCTCGCCTTTTTTTTTTTTTTTTTTTAAAAGATTAACAAAAGGTTCCCAGTGAGCCGATTAACCCTTCTGACCTAACCTGGGACAGTGCACCGGGCCGCCTTACCCTCCAACCGGTTAACACTACAATCATATACCGGCGTGCTCCCCAACGGGAAAAATAAGGCGGGGCCACGACCCCCCCCCTGGGTCAGTCCTGCTCGATCGGAGCTACATAGCCCAGCGGTGCATGTTCACAACTCGCCTAACAACTTGCTTTTTATTTCGCATGAGTGTTGGCAGTGTACTTCTGCAAACCTTGACATGCAGCCTGTAAATGCAATGAGACATGTGTTCAAGAGAAGCGCTATGCGCTCTAGGTCTCGTCTATCACACCTAAGCAGTTACCGCTGGTAATGGCCCTCCCCCTCAGCAATTGCCTTAATTCGAAGCCAGGGAAAAGGTTGCTTTAGTTACTAGCCACTCTGGCGGTTACGCTCGCTTGCTTACTGGGGAGCGGGGCCGAGGTGACCATCCTATGCAGGATTGATGCCTCCACGTTTCCGGGGTCGGGAACACTGGTGTCCTTGCTGCGCCTCTTGTGCCCCTTACGCTCTTGCCTGCGTCTGGCGACCCACGCTCTGCAAGCAGCGTTAATTATCCCGAGGCTACAATGTGTCCTGCCTTTGCCCACCCAGCCTTAATGCTTCTGACCCTGCTCACCTTAATCCACTATCCTCAGTCATCTCGGGGGCACCGCCGCCCGCACCGACCCGTCCGCGTCGTGAGGCCTGCCCTGCCTGCCGTCTTCACTCCAGCCCGTGTCCCCTGGTCAGATGGTCCCGTGCTTGGCTAGGCCGACCCCATTAGTGCCACGTGTTGCATTGTGCTGTCCTGTGCTCCCTGCTGCAATCCCCAACTTCACCGCCGATCTGGCTGTAGGTGCCGGTAATTCCATACACGTGGGCGCTTTTCTTTGAGTGGTTGCGACCTCCCTTTGTGCAATTCTCGGCGTGCTCCATTGCAGAAGACCTCCTCGCTGAGTAGTTCCTGAGTAGCAGCGGCAGCCGACCATCGCATCAGGGTGTGCCACAGCAGAACTTCGGCTCGAATGTCGGAATAACCACGGACAACAAAATTCTTGCTGTGCCGCTGCTGCTCCCCCGCTCCATGAAGATAGGAGCTGCCAGGGGGAGAGCCAGCTTATATCCCCCTGTGTCTTTCCGGCCTCATAGGCCGATTCCCCCATTAGGGGGTTTTACCCCGCTTGTCTCCCCATTGGCCGGGGGATGGGACCCTTCCTTGTGGCTGTCGCGGGGGAGGGGCGCTTCTCCCGCCTCTGGGCGCCTCTTCGCGCCAAAACCAGTTTTTCCGGGGCTCTGCGTCGGTTATGGCGCCAGCCCTCTAGCCCCCCTTGGGGGCGGCCTCTGCAATACTGTGCCGAGCCTGGAAAGACAGTAGGAAACGTGGGGAAGGTTAGAGCAATGGCATCCATGGGAGTCCGCAGGGGGGGGGCAAGGAGGGGCGCTTGCCCCCCCCTGAAGCGACCCTCCTTGCCCCCTCTGCAGACGCCCATGAAAACCGTGACTTCAAGACGGGTTCTCACTCTCTTTCGTCTCTTTTCTTTTATTTGGTTCCCTGTGAAATGGATCCAAAAAAGAAAGACGCTTTTGCTGGAAATGTAGTATTTTTCTGTCATTTTATTTCCAAAGTGCAGCATTGAGAATAAAAGGCTAAAAATATGAAAAATAGATAAATAACTAAATAAAGTAAGACAGAGTGGAAGCAAACTGGCCAAACTTATTTTATTCACACCTAAACACATTAGCGCCACTTTTACAGAGTTTGCCAGTGAAGCGCTATTTTTGTTTTCTTGTCTTTGTTTTCCCTGGACTTGGAACTAGTGCACCAATCCTGGAGGTACCAAAATGTGTGGATTGGAAAACAAAATGTGTGCTGCGGCTCTGCGTCCAGGGATGTGGTCTTTTTACGACACTGCTTACGTTTTGTAAGGATATAAGCAATGGCTATTGAAATGGGTCCATTCAGGGCCTTGTAGTTGTGTCCTTAACTTTTCAGGCAAAAGCACTCACTGATTTCTGAATAGTGAGTGTAAAAGCATCAAGGTAACCATGTTGTTCCTGCTTACATTTCTCATAGTTTGCTAAATTTTGCATTCCCTATAAGTGTTTGCTTCTTCCAGGATGATGTTCCTTTTTTTTTTGTAGACCGCATATTGATCTTGTCTAGTGCGTAATTTAAATTGCACATCCAGGTGTTTATAGCGGGCAACAATTGGGTTGTAGTTGAAAACAGTGGGAGTTTTTCTCAGTGGGGCAGTACTTTGTTCAGTGGGGGAGAGGGTGTGGCACTATGGTCAGAGCTGCTGAATTTGGAACTGGGAACCAGGTTCAGCCTTAATAACCAGCCCACCAGACCACTCTCCTGCGAGAGCACAATCACATGCTAGACCTTAGAAGGCTTTGCAACACCTTAGAAGTCCTGGTGTCTACGTACCAGCAGGTGGACCCTAGCATGACAAGTGTAGGTTAACCTTCAAGGCTTGTCCACCACTATCCATACTGAAGTTCACCTCCAGTCTTGCGGGCAGGCCTATGAAGCAGCATGCCCTAAAACAACAGTCACCAAGGTCACAGGACCCTTGAGAAGGGCCAGCTCTAGGGCGGTGCAACCAGTGTGACTGCACCGGGTGCTGACTTTAGGTGGAGGCATCATGTCTGCAAGTATATTATGGTTTTAAAAACGCTTGCTGTCTCCTTCCTGGCTTCCAGCAAATTTCTGCAACAATAAAAATGTCATGAAGACTCTGGTGATTAATGTTCTTCCTAGAGAGAGAATTTTGTCTAGTGGAAGTTTTGACTCATGGAAAGGTAGCTCAGATGGTTAATGTCCCGGCTGCAAAGAACATGCGCCATGCAGATCACGAAGTGCACATAATGTAAATAGGTTGGTGATCTACTGCTTTTGTCAGAGATCCTTTTGTTACTTGCAGTTTACAAGTTAAAATCCTAACTTAGAACAGTGAGCTATTAACTGTCCTCTGAGAGCTGCATACAAACTGCAAGGTATAAATTTGAGCGTTATGTTCCCCCCCATCCCCCAGTCTTTGATTATCCTAATGTCCCAAAAAGTGTTCTTTTGGACAGAATTCAATTCTGATTATTAAGGAGAACCCCCAACCATGGTATTACGTTTTAAATTCCGGGTATTGTGTTTCTCCAGACCAATCACTATGAAACTATACAGGCTACTAGTATGGTTGTCATGTGACTCCTACACCTTGTAGTCCTTAGTCTTATGTAACATTTTCTATACAGTGATTTACACACATATTGATTGTCTTTGTGTAATGTGTGTGATGTAAAGTGCTCTTACACCCTATAATGGTATGAGTGGCGCTGAAAATCAAATTAAATGCATCTGAGAGAGAGCGGTTATGGAGACTTGGGGGCACAGTTAAGGGTGGTAGTGAAGGAATCCTTGGGCAGAGGTGGTCTTTGGGGGGCACTAAAAAACATTAATGCACAGGACACCACCAGTGCTATGGCTGGCCCTGCCCTTGAGGCCAGTCTGTCTCACCCAAAGGTACCTCCATTGGCCTTGTTTCAGCAGCAGTAGCTGCAATTCACCAGGGATTGGCAATGCAGGATTTTCACATACCAAACTAAGTTTGCAAACTTCACAGTCTCCCTGCTTCATTCACAAGCACTTTTAACATGTGTTGCCTGCTGTGGGGCCACTGGAATTAAGTATGCAGCAAAGGATGACAGCAATATGCCGTAGTGTTGACTAAATTATGCATTAAAAAAGGCTGCAGCGTAATGCAGTATATTGTCAGATATTTTGTACACATGCTAACAGTCTCTGGAAAGATTTTGCCTTATTAGTACCAGTGAAACATACAAATGCAGCAGTGAGAAGGGTGACCAGTCAACCTTTACAATAGGCCATCCACTCCGCAGCAATACAAATCACATTTTATATTAACTTTTGATATGATTGAGCTACAAACAATTTATTAGTTTAAATGGTCAGATCATGCAGCAGATCTTGAATTATGAGGCAAATATGGCAGGGCCATAATTTTAGAGAAAACATTTGCAAACAAGGATATTTTGCCATTCATGTTTGAACTGCTGTTGTTAAACAAGGGTGAAGTACTGATGACAGAAACTCCATGGCTCGAGGACAAAGTGCTTGTGGTTCCACATTTGATCATGTTTGGTACATTCTGTGATTAGAAGCATATCCCACTTTATGAATATATTTTAATGTCAATAACTCATTATAACCTTAAATAATCATGTGTATCCATTGGTTAATTAAACTGGGCAGTGAAATGGCAAACTGGGATGTCTGCGCATTCTAGCCACACCTCTGGCTCCACCCACAGATCCAATCCTTGGGTTATTCCCGCCCTCTGATTCTCCGCCCACTTTTCCCGTACTTTTTCCCCCCATTTCGACCACTGTGTAAGACTCAGCATCCCTGAACCTGTGATGAGGCGCAGCTGCGGGCGCCGCATGTGCTACACATTTACGGTGCCAGGCTTCCGCATAAGGGAGCTGGCCATTATTGTATCACTAAACGTGCGCAAGATGTCAGTTTGACATTGACTACACGTAGAGGGACTATAAGTTTCTTTCCATAATTATAGCTAACATTTGGACCTATACATTTTATTTTGTATAAATTAATTGAATGTGTGTAAAATTTAGCAATGCCCAGGGAATTCTAGTAAAGGGAGCACCCACTGTCAAATCACTAGCGTTTGTGATTGCTGCATTTATTACTAACTTTGACGTTGTGCTTTAACTTTGGATAAAAGTTATTATGAATTCTAGCACCAAGAAGCCAATATTGGTAAATATGTGTGCTACAAATAATCCCTAACATACACTGTGCATACAGTATATTTAATCTGGTGCTTTAATCATAAAGTATTCTGATAAAAATCGAATTGTGCTGAAGACAGCCTTGATTGGTGTTGGATCGAGGACCCAGAAGTCTGCACACCTACCAGACAGAGATAAAGCACCTTGTCAGAAAGTTTAGCGTTTTCCGTACAGGTGGTGTTTGTTGGCCCGTGGCAGGGTCAGTCACATATCCTGGATTCCTGGCATTTAATTGAGTCTATCCTAGTTCTGCGCCCGAGTGTTTCGTGTGCCCCACCTGGCACACATCATGTCGGAGGGATGGTGATGTCGTTAACATTTTGCCCCCCCCCCCCCCCTGGAAAAATTTCTGCGGATGCCCATGATGGCATCCCTTCCTTCACATAGCCAAATTAACTACTACTCGGTCCATGCTAATTGAGAGAAGTGGAAGGAAATCCACTCTGTTGCTTCTGGCTCTTACTGCAGGAAAGTATATTCAACCGGGAAAAAGAGACAAGTCTAGCTAGTCTTCATGATATCGGATACAAGGACTCAGTGGATTTCTGTTTGCCAGGATTCATTAAAGGCACAGGTTTTCCATGAATATGCTCTTTTCAGAAGACTGACATGCATATAAATCATGTAGAAAAAGTTGTGTAAATACGTGCGCCGAGAGGGGTGCTTGCAATGCTTTGGGCATCAGGCATTGCAGAGTCCAATGACGGTACTAAGGTGTAAATCGGTGCATGATCTCGTCTAGCATGTTTGGCAAGATCATATTTCAGGAAGGTTGAAGATCCATCTTCAGCTGGACCGACTGCAAGTCGACTACAGTCAAAACGAGGTCCCTCATCTTGGTAATTTATGCAGATAATGTGCGCAGGGAGGCTGGAATCACCACCACCTTCAATCAAATGATGCAGGAGGCCCTAGACATTACTCAGTCTGGGTGAACCTTTTGGATTGGCTAACGCCACCCCAACTACCTAAATAATTTGTATGAGAGGCAGTGTAAGATGTCAGGCATTCAACAGACGTATGAGATCTAATGCTGCCGACAGAAGCATCACCTTCCGTTAATACTGGTGACAATGTACTATTAAACTCCATTGTTAGCCAATATTATGTGTTGGTCTAAATGGTCTAAAACGTGCCCCTTCATCTGTGTTCCTTTCTTATTTTTTTCTTCACTGACCTGAAGATTCCAAGGAAGTATCTACATCTGGTCCGTGAAGTGAATCCATTTCCATCGCTGACAGCTGCCTGCTGATGATACTGCTCCGCTGTAGGAGGCAGACGTCACCTTCCTTCACAAAAACTGCTCACGGAACAAATCTTGAGAAGAGCCTTGTGATGATAGATCTACTACGCTCTGTTCTGACACCCAAACAGATATGGCAGCGTACTTGCCTTAACTGGAAATGGAGTTAAATGTGGATACGAGTGACTCCAACCAGGGTGGACTTGGTGGGATGTAGTGAAGTCACCCAGATGACAGTTTGGAATGGGGATGGACAGAGCTAAGCCTGCATTATCCTAAGCACTACGGGGCATTCTGTCAGTGGAAGTAAACACCCATTCTGACCAAATAAACCACGATTTACATTGTCGACCCCATGGGAGTCCATTTAAAGCCTAATTACAAAGATAGACCAAGTGTGCAGTGCGGACGCCCTAACTAAGAACCCAATTGCTAACAGTGCAATGGGACCCAAGGCAACACAACCTATCCAGGCCCACTCAGGGTTAGATATAAACACGATGAAACCTGGAAAAACACCCAAAAAATGTTTAACATACAGAATTCTGTACAGTAATTGAAATATGGACCTGGAAGTCACTCTGGTATAAATATTGCATTTTCCTGACCATAAACAATCACTAGCGTGTCACTACACTTTAATCAATCACTTGTATGGTTTGTCGTTGCCCACAGTAATGAATGCCCTTTTCTCAAATTTTCGTCATTTTCCTTCCTTATTTCTCCCTTACCTGTGGAAATGTGTCAAACAAATTGCTTAAAAGTATTCAAATGTCTAGAATTGCTCATACACAGGCATGTAATTAAATAATGTTTTGAGGATGATCCCATGATTTTGCCCTAGGGATCGGAACGTCATCGACAGTCTGTGTGCCATATGCATTTAAACACCGTGGATTATATTGTGCAATGGTACTCCCATGTAATTCAATTCTGTCAAATTGTATGAAACACAAACTCTTTCCCCTTGCCTGAAATAACCCTCCCCTATTTGTGTTGTCTGTCTATGTTTGTAAGCTGGACGCAGGTTGTGTCCCACTTGATATTGCACATGAATCTCCTTCTATGCACTTATTTAATAATTTAAATTCTTCTGGACAAAGAACATATAGTCTATTTAGCATATGTTTATTGTTTGCTCCAACTGCGTAATTGTCTAGGGACCACTGTCTTTAGAAATTGCTTACACACCCAAGGTCCCTGACATACTGCCTTTTGAGTTCCCTTATTGTTTGAAACTTTTAGAAAGTTGGCATTTTCCTGACCTTAGCCCTTTTTTACCTGCAGCCTGTCTTGGGTCACATGACTGGGTGAAACTGCCATTTAGAATTTGTGAATTCCACCCAAACTGTCACATGAGAGGAATTAGGGGTGACTGGATGGGACATCTGCTGGCAGGAAGAGGGGGTGTAGCTTAGCACAGCCCCACTTGCAACTGAATAGGGAGTGCTCTGCTGCACACAAAGGACCTAACTCCTTTGCATTGTCTCTGCAGCCAGCTTCGATCCAAAGCCGAGGACTAGGAAAATTCCATGCACTTCAAAGTAGTCACTGTCTAGAAGGTTATCCCACTTTCTAGAAGGAGTGCACCAGGGTATAAAAAAGGCACATCAGGCACTCAAACTCTTCGGCTCACTATATGACGTTTGGAAGGACTTTTAGAGGACTGCTTGCTGCTGTGACCTGTTGTGCATTCTACCAGATTGGTTTTCTAGATGGCAGGACTGCTTTGCAGTATGGTGCCTGCCTTGACCCCCTCAAAACCCAGCCCTGCTGCTGAGCCCTATATCTTTACCTAGACCCAGGACTAACAGAATAACTCCAAAAGTTAGTTTGCTGATCACCTGTTCAGAGCCACAGGTACATAAAAGTCTCCGATCATCTTGAACCAGCACCTGGACACAGCGTGAGTGAGCACTGAACCCCCCAAGAGGTGTCCCACCAGTCCTGGACCCATGGTTGTGGTGCTGGAGTTGCCTAGATGGCCAAATCCCCAAACTGAGCATTTAGAAACATTTTGGCCAAAAACCTTTTAGACAACTAGTAACAGACAGGGACCAATCTCTCCACCTATATGCCTTTTTGCTTGTTGGATACACTTATCAGCTTCTGTTGCTATGTCCTTCTCCGCAGCAGCAAATTCTTTTCAGTGGTCCTACAAGAAGTCCAGATGTACCTTTTTACATAGGATCAGAGCTTGGACTACAGGTCCAAACGTGAACTTCAGGTCTAAGTTTATATTTGTGAATTAGGCCCTTGGACTTCAGATCTAACCTGGGACCTCAGGTCTTAACTTAGGCTTCAGTCCCATCTTAGCTCTCTTGATATCAAGGGCTAGTCTCCTTACCTCCAATTCCAACTTTTTCTCATCCAAGGAGAGTACATCAATCTGGTCAAGCACGTTTGCTTGTCCCTTACTCTAAATCGACCTTGGTTACTCTCCACTGATGAAAGGGCTCTGGGGCACTTCTGGGATTCAGGATCATCAGAAACGTATCCTTTATCAACCTGGACAGTGAGCAACTCCTTATACCCCTACTGGGGCACCTGTAGAAGAGCTGTGATCCCAAACTAGGTTTTCTTCCTCATAGTCCCTGAAGGCCTGTTCCAGGTCCTCTCTCTTATTGGTTGCCCTAAAGCTAATATCTCTAAGTTAGCATAATGCTCTTATATCATTGCTTTTAAGGATGGAGAAATAAGCCTGATCGAGGCTCAGGGCATTCTCCACCATGCACTACTTTGCTTTATCGAGTGATGGGCACTTATTAAAAATCCAAAGAACTTTTTAACTCTTTGCCCCTAACTTCGCTAAAAACGTTTAAACTTTTAACACAGCTGGAATGAGGATGTAACACAGGGCCCTAGCAATTAGCTCCTAGAATAATTAAAAATAAAAATCTTTACCTTGGCGGGAGTGGCCGAGCTGGCGACCAATATGGCTGCCTGACTCAGGAGATCCAGCGCCACCGGATGACATTTTCCACCTCGTCGCTCAAAGCGGCTGTAAATCCAGCCCTGCTGTGTTGAAGCAAGGTCCAGACAAGCCGGTGAATGAACTGGGCTGCTGATTTTTTGCTGAAATGCCGGGAATGCCGACATCAGTGACGTGACACGCCTGGTCCTGACGCGGCCCTTGGAGGCCTGAGTCGACAGGGGACTCGGGTGAGCCTGAGGGTGGGGCCCAGAGTGCGCACGCTGTGGCTGAGTGCTAGAGCTGCTGTTTTTGTGTAGTAAACACAAATGTGGCTTCCTCATGCCTGCCTCCCGCATATTCCTGCTCTGCCAGCCTGCCAGATAAGAGGCTCTGATTTCTTCTGCTTGCCACGCCGGTGGGTGGAGACCCCCTGTCCAACAAAGAATACGCTGCCACGTGTGGCCTCATTCCCCTGTCTTCCCCTTGAATTTTACCCCGGCTGCACCATGACTTCAGTGCCCATGTGCCCACCCAGATAACATTACTTATCAAAGGCCTGGTCCCTCACTTGGTACCGTCTCAACTCAACAATGTGGGCCACCACCCTCTGCATGCTGTGCCATGTTGCTGTAGAAGCACACATTCCCCAGTTGGCGTGGATGATTGCAATCCCTGACCTAATGCTGTCGCACAGGTTTTGCCCATACCCTGGTGGGCCCTGGGGCCAATCTCTACTGCAGCTTTGCTGATCTGACTTTGAGTGTCTCCCCTCTTGATACCAGCGAACTGCTCTGAAGGCCGTCTCCTCACTTTGTAAACTGAAAATGGGTCACAGTGACCTCAAACAGCGCCAGCTCAACTTTGAGGGGGGAAAGACCCCTCGGAGAGAGGAGGCCGAGAATGCCACCAGGGAAGAACCCTGCCATTTTGAAGCTGCCGTCGCTGTAATGGCTGAACTCCGAGGGGTTTACAATCCATTGACACTCGCTTGGACACGTTAACTAGGCAATAGGATGATATCCATGGCCACCTGCAAGCTCTGGACACTGGAATCGGTGGTGCAGTACAATGCATTTCCGATTTGGAGGATGCATAGCCCTCCCTCAGAAGGGTTTGGATCGTTCGGAGTCCCTACTTAAACAGTTAGCTACAAAAGGCGACGATTTAGATGCGCGCTCTCGTAGAAGCAACACTCGTGTCGCGGGAATTGCCACGAATACTGCCCTATGGCTAAATTTGAGGGATCCGTCCTTGTGGGTCTGTTCAGGAGAGAATCTTTCTCTGTGTCATTTGCTGTAGAGTGGGCCCACCAGTTTCGTGCCACCCACCCCCCGGTGCCCGAAGCCCATTCCGAGGTTAATATTCACCAAAATCCTTAACTACAGTGACCATATTGTGGCCCTCCGGCTATCCAGGGAATGTAATACGCTTAACTTTCGGGGCTCTAATATATTCCTTTTCCCTGACTTCATGCCTTTTGTACAGGAGGCATGGCGTAAATACGTGAATGCGAAACACACCCTTAAAAGAGCAAATGTCAAATATGCCAAGCTTTATGCAGCCAGATTCCATATACAACTAGGTGGTAAAGCTCACATTTCGTACTCCCAATGAAGAAGCTGAGAAATTCTGGAAAAAACGCAAGCCATCTACGATGCGGCAGCACCATGACAGTGACTCTGGTCCGGGAACTTGAACTCCTGTTGATTAGCTGCCCGGCGCTTCGTGTCTGAGCCAGTTATTGAACACTACTGACTGCTTTGACACTGGCTGCTACCTGACTGTGCAAATCACTTACTATTGTGTATACGACCATTTGCTGGTAGTTCACTAGTATCAGCGGGCTGGATCGGTAATTGTGGTTACTACTGATATCAATACTCCTACATTCTGTTGGCTCCATTGGAGCGTTGCCATCCCCCACCGGATGATTCTGCAGTTTTCCTTCTTCCTTTTCCTTCCCTTTACCCCTTTGTCCTAGTTGATTGTTCCTCTGTCGGGATTCACCGGCTGCCTTGTTTCTTTGTATCTGATGGGGGATAGTGGGGGGCAGGAGGTTTTCCTTTCAAGTCTGTATTAGGTATGTTTTTTTTCATTGGATTGGAGCACCTCTTCTATTTACAGTGCACACTGTCTGTATCACTGATTTCTGGTTAATAATGCTAACTCTACTGATGATACGATGACTGTTATCGGTGACAGTAGCTCCGTGCTCCGCCTTAGGTGTCTCTCTTGGAATGTTAGAGGATTGGCCAATCCCCAAAAAAGCAGACAAGTGTTAGCATATTTAGGTAGGCACTCTATAAAAAATGCCTTTCTACAGGAGACTCACTACGCAGCACTTCCTGCGCACAGGTTTGCATCCACTTGGGGCAAGAACTGCTTTTTCTCCTGCTTCAGTTCATACTCACGGGGAGTGTGCATTTTAGTACACCACTCTCTCCCCTTCCAATCTGCAGAGGTAGTTGTGGATCCGGAGGGATAATATGTCATGGTGAGGGAACTCATGGGGATGAATCGATACTGCTCATTAATATAGATGCCCCGAACATTGACTCCCTTTACTTTTTTCCCACAATAGCTGCGGGTATCGACAGATTAGGTGCCAACACTATATTGATGGCTGCGACTTTAACCTCACGCTTGATCCTGCAATTGATACTACCGGTCCAGGACGCATCACAAAGCCTCATTCCACTACAGGCTTCATTGTTAGCTGACCCCTGGCACACGCACCCTTCTGGGACCTGCTCCTATTCTTTTTTGTATTCTGCCCCACACAGTGCCTGGTCCAATATAGACCATTGGAACCTTACACCACAATTACTACTAGATGTGCGCAGCATTGAATATTTACCACGCACGTTAATGGACCACTGTCCGGTCCTTCTCATACTTGACTACACTTTACTCCCCAAACAGCATCCGTTATGGAGGTTTCCTTTCTCTGTCCTCCTAGATCCAGTATTCCATAGTGAAGTTGGCAACTCCATTAGAGAATATTTTGACTTAAATGAGGGCACAGTGGATTTACAACTTACACTTTAGGATGCCTTCAAGGTGGTTGTTTGCGGGTCAGCATCCCCACGCATGCTGGTGTACTCCGCTCAATTCGGGATGAGCTGGGTAAAATAGATCAGAAACTAAAGGACGCTGATGCTGTGACACTCACTGATCCCTCGCCGGAGTCTATCCGTGCTCGCTCAGCATTAATGCTGGAATTCATGGATGTGTATGGAGAAGGCAGGAGGCCTGGCAGGACACTTGTCCGACTCCTCCATCCACAATATCAGTCAGTGTTTATTACACAATTGGACACAGACTCTGGCGTCGGTGAATTCTAACGCAGACATCTTGGACTCTTTACTCTCCTATTATACACATTTGTATAAAACTCGGGATCCCCCTGGAGGGCAAGCTTTGCTGGATTGCTTACAGGAAATTGCCATGGTTTGGCTTGAGGATGGGCAGCGTGAATTCCTAGCATCACCGATTGATACCGACAAATTAAAGCAGGAAATAAAAGATCTAGCTAGTAGTCCGGCCCTTGGCTCCGATGGTCTCACCAGAGATTTCTATAAAGCTTACCAAGATATACTTGCTCCACGGCTAGCAGCGGTTTATTCTGAAGCCCTAGAATGTGGTTCCCTCTCCTCGACCATGCGAGAAGCCATAGTACCACTTCTACTTATACCTGGCAAGCCACCAACTCAATGTCAGTAGTATAGACCGTTGTCATTTCTTAACCATGACTACAAAATCCTCGCAAACATTATAGCCACCCGCCTTTCGCTATTACTTGACACTACATTATGCCCTTTCCAGGTGGGTTTTGTCCCTGGCTGGACCACAACGCTTAATCTACGTGCTGTATTCTCAGTAATGAATAAAATGGAACCAACACTTCCAGCGGCAGTGGTACTGCTTGATGCCGAAAAGGCATTTGATTAATTAGAATCGTCCTTTCTATATGCAGTGATGCAAAAACTAGGTATACCCATTGGTTATTTGAACTTGGTTTTTCTTCTGCACTCCAACCCGGTTGCCCGGTTAAGGGTGAATGGAATAGGTACAACTCAGTTTCCTTTGTCACGTGGCACTAGACAGGGGTGCCCATTGTCCCCCCTATTGTTCATCGTTGGTATGGATCCCTTTGCCCGTCATATACAAGAGCGTCATCTTCACCGGGGCTTGCAACTCCATACAGGCCTAATCACTGATGCCTTTTATACAGATGATAACATGCTATTCATACGACAGCCAGTGGAAATTCTTCCCCCATTTTTGAGGGAAATGGTTTGATTTGGGGTGCATTCGGGACTAGTCATCAATTGGTCAAACTCAGAAATGTTTCCACTTACCCCCGCTACTGTCCAAGTTCACATAGAATTTCCTTTGTGATGGTGTATTGACCCCCCCAAGTATCTTGGAATCAATCTGCTTTGTAACCCTGCTGAAGTCATCCACCTTAATTATGGGCCAGGGATTGATCAGCTTACAACACAAATTGACAGATGGACCAAGCTCCCTCTATCTATAGCTGGTAGGATTGCCCCAATTAAAATGGTAGTCTAAGACTTATATTTATTCCTAAACATTCCAATTGCTTTAACCATGGCTTTTTTCAACACCTTACGCTCCAAGCTAACGTGCCTAATTTGGGTGGGCCATCAACCATGCATAAGCAGGACTACATAGACAATGTCATATGAACGGGGGGGATTTCGGAGTCCATGACTTTTACTTATATTACCTAGTAGCGCAGGTCCACTTCACATACTACTGGTACCACCCTGGTGCTCGTACACAGTACCTTAGACCTGAAAGATCCCAGGTGCACCTATGTTCTCTCCTAATGATTCTTACGCAGGTCCTCCCATGCTGCCCCACTGAAATACAGATGCTATCCACAACCTGTTGGGCGTGGACTATACTATGGCGATACTTACCGTGTGATCTTCTATACTCCCCCCATTTACCATTAATCGACAATCCATGGATAACTCCGACCACCAAAATTCTTACCAAAAAGACGCTAGACAAATTCAGACTCTGCACAGTTGGAGATTTATTTAAGGACTCTCGACCATGCAAGATCACTGACTTGACATGTAGTGGGGCTGTTACATATATGGACAGGTTTGTCCTCCACGGGGTACGAGGCGCTCTGTTGAGCATTTTACCTGACACAACTACAGAACCTGAAGATTTTCCTCCTTTCACACTGGTAGTTAGCTCCACAGACAGTACTCATCTGGTTTCCCGTCTAAATCATTTATCACAATCCAAACGTCCTTCAGGGGGTCTTAAGGCAAGGGCGGCCTGGGAGCGATATCTAGGCGAAGCATTAACTGATGCAATATGGTCATACTGCTGTTCACAGACACAATACATCTCGACCAACTACAAGCACAAAATATTGTATTTTAAGTACCTCCACAGAGCATACATTACCCCGAAACTCCTCTCCAAGATAGTCCAACTGTCACTAGTGCATGTGCCAGATGTATGGCACTGAAGGCGGATTTTGCGCATCTAGCTTGGAACTGTGCACATATTCAGGCTTATTGGAAAGAGGTTTTTCAACACCAATCCCACATGGTTCAACACACTTTGCAGCCTACACCACTAATGGCATTGCTGGGCTATGTTAAACCTGGTAAGAGGTGCATAAGGAGGTTCTCTGAGATAGCTCTCCTTCTGGCAATACACCAAGTCTCTTTGCATTGGGGTAGAGCGCAATCACCAACAATAAAATACTGGGTTTGTGAACTTATTTATTGCAGTACAGAGAGCGATGTCTATGCCACACTACTCACTATGGCTTCACACCCTCGTGACATTTGGCAACCACTCAAGGATTATTTACAGCTCCATCTTATAGACGAGACTCCGGGGTAAACTTTACAAAATATCTAGGGTCACACTGTCCCAGTTGGTATGCCTTTGCTGATAGCGTGACACTTGATAAACATATGTTATGTACATTGGAATAAATCTCCCTGACCCATTGATGTTATCTAGCCTGTTGCGGTGTAGAATATGCACTGTGAAATCCTACTGTTCAATCAATCTCTAATGCGCCTATGTTGTTATTGTTTTGTTCTATGCATGCAAGTGAC